>NC_044052.1:5714912-5957412 GCF_902167405.1 Gadus morhua
GAGAGAGAGAGAGAGAGAGAGAGAGAGAGAGAGAGAGAGAGAGAGAGAGAGAGAGAGAGAGAGAGAGAGAGAGAGAGAGAGAGAGAGAGAGAGAGAGAGAGAGAGAGAGAGAGAGAGAGAGAGAGAGAGACACAGAGAGAGAGAGAGAGAGAGAGAGAGAGAGAGAGAGAGAGAGAGAGAAGGTAAGGGAGAGATTAAAATGAGAGAGGGAAGGATACATTTAAGGGAAAAGAGAGCTAGAGTGGGTGATAGAGGGAGAGAAAGAGAGACAAGAGGGAAAGATTGAGGGATGGGAGCGAGAGGGAAAGAGAGGGATGGGAGAGAGAGAGGGACAGAGAGGGTGATGGGTGAGCGAGAGAGAGAGAAGGAGGAAAGTATTGCATGCCAGGCTCCCAGTGTCTCCATCAGTGTCTCTCCCCGGGATCTGCCCCGAAGGCCCCATGGAGGCAGGGAGCACCCCTTCATATCCGCCCACCACGGGCACACCGTCAGCCCACACACACCCACACTTAGACGCACACGCACACCGACACACACCTTGCACGTCTTTCGTTATGTTGACATTACATTGCATTTCACAAGCACTGCCTGGTGCAATTGCATGAAGAGGAAATCGTTATGAAAAAGAATGTGTGTGTGTGTGAGTGCCCGTATGGTGTGTGTGTGTGTGTGTGTGTGTGTGTGTGTGTGTGTGTGTGTGTGTGTGTGTGTGTGTGTGTGTGTGTGTGTGTGTGTGTGTGTGTGTGTGTGTGTGTGTTGCAGCCTGTTAACTTGACTTGGGTTGACTGGTGGGTAGGAATGCTTGGAGCCTTGTTGAATGAGCTGCAGGGAGGCATAGTGAGAGGCTAATTATCTCATGGCCCTCAGCTACCCCAGCTCCTTACCAGGAGCCGGGCTATACGATCAATACATATTTCACCGTCATTCTGTAAATGTATTGATTTGATAAAGAACAAAAGAATAAAAAACTAATTTTCAATCATTTTTTATATTAATTCCAGTAGGAGATAAAGCTATACTAAATATACAGAGCAAAAATGAATAATTCATATCATACTGAAATTCATCCATAATTTTGAATAAAATAACACTTTGGAACGTATGCTAGTGATAACATAAGCTTATTGATAGCATCAACTACAGTTCCGGAGCTTTTATTTTTTATTATGGTCCTTTGGTCCGATGCTCTTTTATTTTATCTTTTAGATCTTTTAAAGATGAATTTCCAGATACTTTTCTCTCGTTGTTTAGCTCTTTTAATTAATTGATTGCATAAATATGCAACATTAATGTTAAATAACAGTAGTAGCACAGGTTTCAACATTGTATGTAATCATTGAATGACAGTACCGGGCTCTGTTTCCCCCCCTGACACCAACACAGAGGTATCCCGGAGGGGGAGACGGGCAAACAGACAGATTTATTTACATTCCCTCCCTCCCAGTGCGTGTTGTTTTGCATTCTTCCTCACTACTGGCAGAGGCTGATTCCGGTGCACCGCAGCCTTGAGTTTCTCGCCTCGTCTCAAAGACTACAGTTGCTCGCGCCCTCTTTGGCATGATGGAGCGGTGGAACACCTGGATTTTCATCATCGGGAAGGAGAGAGCTCCATGCTGGATGATTGGGTTGTCTATTGTTAGAGGTGTTGCTGTTGTCGTTGTTTCAGGGCTACCCAGCCCATCAACGTGTTTTCTATAGTCAACCATCATTTTTTTTTTTTGTGTGTGCCTGTTATTGGGCGCACACACCTGGGTGTGAGAGTGTGTCCAGATGGGGGAGAGAGGAGTGGAGACAGCTGGCATGTCGGTCCCCTCAGGACAAACAGAGCCGCCAGGGGCGAGACAGACAAGGACCTGCTCTGGCGTTTCCATAAGCAGCTCTAACTGCACTGCACTGGCACCGTGTCATAGATGGCATAAGTACATTCCCCTCTCCCTGAAGAACAGCCCACTGTGGCCCACAATATGATGAGTATAAGGTGGACGTAAAGAGGTGCTGTTCTGGTACTTTTCTGGTTTGCCTGCGTATTTATTTATCTATCTGTTTATGTCTATCTATCTTAGTGTCCCGTCTGTCTACATCAATTGGGGTTTATATCTGGTGAAAGCACACACACACACACACACTCACACACACACGCAGACAAACACGCCCTACACACACAGACGCGCACACGTATGCACGCATCACATACGTATGTACACAGACAGATACACACACACACGCACACGCACAAGCGCACGCACGCATGCAGGCACGCACACCCACACACACACACACACACACACACACACACACACACACACACACACACACACACACACACACACACACACACACACACACACACACACACACACACACACACACACACACACACAGATACACCTTGTTAACAGTGCCAACACCTCATTAGTACAATATGCAAATTAACTGGCATAAGGCCACAGGGTCATAGCATAAACTGGAGACAGTAAAATGGAACGTTGTGTGTGTGTTTGTGTGTTTGTGGGTTCTTGTGTACCTGAGTTTGTGTGTATGCATGTGTGTGTGTATGCATGCGTGTGTGTATGTGTGTGTTAGAGTGATGGAGAATATAGAGGACAGGAGAGAGGAAGTGTTGAAGTGGAACGCTGCCAATGATCACCTTACAGCACTAATGAATAGTAGTAACAATTGTCTCCCAGCCTGCAACTTATATCCATGCGTTTGGTGCACATTAAAAGCTTTGTACTGTATTTGTGAGCCACTCCAATTGTAACACAGTCTCTCTCTCATGCACACACAAACATATATCTACATCGATGCACACACACATATACACTGAAATGTAAATGCATGTCACACACAAACACACCTGGAACATGTAGACACACACACACACAAATTCAAACAGAGCAAACACAACCACACACACATGCTCACAAACGATGAGCATACTTCGCCAAAATGCATGCTCACCACTTTCACAGCCACCCGATAAAATCATGGTTCCCATTGTGTGTGTATGTGTGTGTGTGTGTGTGTGCGTGTGTGCATTTTGTTTTTGTTGTTCTTCTGTTTATTTCTTTACGTTGCTGTTATTTGTGTTCACTTGTTTATTTTGTCCATCCGTAAAAAGAAGCCATTATTTCTTCCTCCCCCCCCTCCCCCCCTCCCCCCTCAGGCGAGAGACGACGGCGGCCATGGTGGGAAATTGCCCCAGCACAGCTTTGCTCAAGACCCCCCCAGGCTTGTCTACAAGACAAACAGCGATGTGCTTGTAAGGACAATCCCATTTTACCACCATCACCACCACCACTGCATAGAGTTTAAGTTTGATGGCTACAGCATGTTGTATTCTTAAAGGTGCTGTGGGGAAGATGTAAGAGTTGTAAACAGAGAGCGAGAGTAAAAAGAGTGGAGTGGAAGAGAGCGAGAGTTTAGTAATCAAGCAGCCCAACAAAAGACGTTTCACATTTCACACCATGTGAGCGACAGGCGAGATGGGTTTTCCGAACCACTCACGAAAGAGATGCCCTCATTGGTCAGAAATGAGGCAGGAGCGTTCTAAACTCTAAACCGGCTCAAACCGAAGCAGGCTTGCAGTCAACTCTGAAAATATACTCTTACTCTTCTTTCCCTCACTAATATCTGACGTACGTCCAGGCCATTGATCACAAATAACATCATGGTTATAGCTCTTAAATCCTAGCTACAGCACCTTTAAAAGCTGGTTATGGGTTCTTTGATTCATTTCACTGGATTGAAATATCAGATATTGTTCAAATATCAGATAAAGGTTGCATAGAGTTAACAGTACTCTATTTTCAAGGCAGACTAAATCATGCATTTATTTCTCGCTCATTTCTTACTCATTTATTTTAAGTTAAAACAAATTGTGTTTATTCAAGTTATGTGCACGTTTCTATTTGTTGTTTGTGGACCTCTGGTTTCTCATCTAAATCCATCATTTTATATATTTAGATTTATGTGTGGTCGGTTCACTTGTGATATCAGACAAAAGTTGACCAATTCACATCTGAAGTTACCATCAAGTACTGACACACTTTGTACTTCACTGATCTCTGTTGCTGCATATATTTGATCCTACGGGCTCTTGGAATAATACAGAAAATATAAAAATACTTTAAACATATTTGTGTGTTAGCGAATAAGATATATATGAGGGAGAGAGAGAGAGAGATATAGAGAGACAGAGAGAGAGAGAAAGAGGGAGAGGGATAAGATAGAGCGAGATAGAGAGAGAGAAAGAGAAAGAGAGAGAGCTTACATATAATATTTTTTTCTCAAATAACATCAATTACATCAATAGGACTTCAATACCGGTGTCAAAGATACCTGTATTCTTAACCCGCTATATAAGAAAGAGTATTCACATTGAAGTACATGTAGCTGAGACAAGTGATACAAGTGATTGCCTTCACATAAGATTCCCTTAAGCATACATTTGTCGTAGACGTTGGATTACAGGTTAGTTGCTATCAAAGAGACATGTAGTCACCATCGACAAAATGATAAAGTGTATACCTTCTTAGCACACAGTCTCAGGCGTCCACTTATCAGATTTTCCATTTGTCTATTCTTTGTCTATCTATTTATCAGCCAAGGCGATTCCAGGGTACCAAGCCTGCGCCTCTGTTGGAAAAACCTTCTCAAAATAGATAGAACAGCCAGTGAAGATCACTGACGTGAAGGTTCAAGTGACGTCTATAGGGGGAAGACAAGAGGCATTGATTGGCTGCCAGCACCAATGCGAGTTGACATGAACCCGTGGCGAAGCTATAAGGTTGTTGTAAAACAATCGGTTAAAATAAGGCGGCAACGGCTGATTGCTTCTGAAGGAAATAAATGACCATAATTACATTTAACTGCAAACATCTGTGTGAGAATGTTGCAAGAAAAAAAAGAAAAACACAACTCCATTAGGGTAATGCGTAGTGAGATTTCACTCACGGTGAAAAAAACAGAACCAAAAGTCGTTAAGTGCTCCCCATCTGTCTCTCTGAGTTGTGGAAGATTTGAGCACATTTATTATTTAACATATCTCAGGCCTACCCATCTTAACTTTTTTTTACTTTAACGTTGTCATGATTGATTGACTTGAGCCTGGGTATTGAAGAAAAAGGTTGGAGGGGGGAGGGAATCTGTGGCCTGATGTTCAATGGTGTGAGTTTTTGCCCAAGGGCTGCTGCCGTACAGTTGGGTTTCAATCCTGACACTCTGGGTGTAGGCCTGTATATTGTAAATATGTTCACAGTATATATCATATGCTGTTATATTGTGTATATTGTTAATTTGCTTTAGTGTAAAAGTATGTGTATGTCTGTATACGTCCAAAAAACAATGAGGACATTTATAATTATGATTACAGAGGCATCCGTGAAAATCATCCAATCCATTTTAAGCCCTTTGTATTTGCGGTCCAAATCGTCCACAATCATTCATGCTACTTAATGATCTCTGACTCTTCAATGATATATAAAACATTTAAATACACCATTAATACAGACATTATAGATTCAGACCCTCAATGTTTCAAATGAGCTAACTTTAAATATGATGCATTGTGCCAAATCCATACAGAGCCTACCGTTACACTTCTCTAACCTATGAGGATAGCAATGACCTAAACCTTTTTAAACGGTTTACCAAAGTTAAATTCAGGTTCAGTTTGTCCACGACAAAGACTGATGGATTCCCCCAAGCAACTCTTTGTGAAGTTCCCTCCCCCCAACCCCCCTTACTCAATTGCGCAAAATGAAAACGTCGCCATGCGGTCTCCCAGCGAGCTTAAACTCCTTCCGGTCGCATCCTGCAGCGACTTAATAACATGCGGCAAGGGGATTTAAGGGTCCACGTGATGGATGGATGTCGTTGGGGCTTCAGACAACTGATAAATGCCTCAATTATCTGCAGTGAGGACCTGCCACTCCCCCGCCTGGGGGAGGGGGGGGGGGGGGGGGGGGTGGTTGACAGAGTGAGCGGTGTGTGGCCTAACGAGTGATGCCTTGTTCGCGGGGGGGGGCTCGCCCACCACTATCCCCCTCGTCACCGCACTCATATTCATTTCCTCTCCGGAGAGGAGAGGGAAAAAAAAAATGCAGTCTTTTTCGTTGTTATTTATTTATTTGTGTCTCCGTTCTGGAAATGGTGGGCACCACCACCCAGACAGTGTGGTGGTGGGAGAGTGTGGGAGAGGCTGCTGAGGTCACTGCAGCCGTGAGCGGGAGTGACCCCTTCTTCGTTTTGAGCAGCCCTTTTGGTCCACGGCGTCCAGGCGGAGGGTATGGTGTCCCTGCTGGGCGGCCTTCTGTACGTGGCCCTCTTTGTGTTGAGTAAAGGACAGCGCAGGCAGAGGCGGTCTGAGGACTGGAGGGGAACACAACATGAATACAATATGAGAGGGGAGTCAGAAGTAGTAGTTACCGGTCACCTGTCCCCCCCCCCAATTAATTTGTTTCTTCATTTTAACATAAGAGCATCGCGGCGCTTCTTGCCATCTCACATATATCATTACATCATGTGTGCCTTTTGTCTTTAATTTTCCTCCCTACAAATTAAGTCATTTAAGAGACGTTCAGGATCTTAAAGAGAGGCATGCCAAAGAAGGTAACCCACACGTTCTTGGTAAATGTGTTGGGGTAAACTAGGAGTGAATCTTCAATATTATTGAAGATACATTTTTTCCACTTGAATCACCCCCATCCGCCCACATTTATTTACAGAATATAAGCGCCAACCTATAGTTAGTTATTCTACCATGTAAACATGAAACAAACTATGCATTATTCATTCATTCAGCATGTATTGCTGAATGAAACCAAATAGACAGTGTTTTGGTGTTGCAACCATTAGATGGAACCAATCAATCCCAAGACCAAGAAACCATTGCAGCACAGATATTTTATGCCCTTGGTGATTGCCGCTTTGGAGTAAGCTGTAAAGTGTTTGCTTATTGCAAACAGAAGGTGTTAAAAAACATTTATTTTTATGACACAAACTGGTTTAAAGTTACCATGCACAGACAAAGTGACTCTACAGTAACAGTTTAAAAGTTGAACACCAGTGTATTCTTACAATGGATAATTAACGCTCTGTAAAAAACTAAAATCATTGACCAGTAGACATACACACAAACACACACGCATGTATTGTATTTTTTTATAAACAATCTTTCATCTTCTTTCGAATACAGTCAAATCTTTGCCTATTATGCCTGGTTTGCCTCCAGATGGTTCGCGGTCTCTGCTTTAAAGTGATGCTTTGGAGTTTCCCGAGATGAGATTGTATTCTAAACCATCAACAACATATCGCCCTCCCTTGCATGCAGGATGGGTCGTGCTTAGGGGTTTGTCTCACCTCTGTTTTCTGCTGCAGGTGTGCGACTGGTGCAAGCACATCCGCCACACCTAAGGAGTACCTGGACTTTGGGGCCGGGGAGCGGAGGCTGCAGTTCTGCAGCGCCAAATGCCTGAACCAGTACAAGATGGACATTTTCTACAAGGAGACCCAGGCCGCCCTGCCCGGGGCGCTCTACAACCCCGGCCACGGGGCCTCCTGCGAGGGCAAGGCCGAGTGCAGCGGCGGGGTGCAGATGCTCACGCCGGAGTCCTGGGGCGCCCCGATGGCGGACCTTCGGCGCAAGGCGCCGTCGCCGGGGGGCCCCGCCACCAGCTCTGCCCTGGCCCCCTCCACGTCCACCAACAACTCCCCCTCCGACCCGGGGGGCCTCTGCTCTCCGTCCTCCTCCGCCTCCGCCAAGGTCCCCACGCCGCGGCCCCACGACAACCCGGGCCTCCCCCCCCCCCCCCCCCACCACCACGGCCTCCACGGGCCCCTGGGCGTCTCGTCGGGCAGCCCCCCCATGGTGATGACGCCGCGGGGTCCCGTGCCCCTGCCGCTGTTCATGGAGCACCAGATGATGCAGCACATCCGCCCGCCGTACCTCCGCCCCTCAGCCGGCCCCCACAGCCCGCTGGCCAACCCCATGATCCCCGGCGTCGGCCCACCGCCGCCGCCCCCGAGGAGCTTTGGCCCGCCCTCCAGCCCCATGCACAGGCCCATGCTCTCCCCCCACGGCCACCCCTCGGCCAGCCACAACCCCGGCCTCCTGCCCCCGCACCCCGGCCTCGGGATGCCCGGCATGCCCCCGTTCAACATGATGCCCAACGGACCCATGCCCATGCCGCCCATGATGAACTTCGGCATGCCGTCCCTGGCGCCCCTGGTTCCGCCCGCGACGATCCTGGTCCCCTACCCCGTCATCGTGCCCCTGCCGGTGCCCATCCCCATCCCCATCCCCATCCCTTATAGCGGCAAGTTCTTCAGGGACAAGCCCGACTGCGGCGGCCCTGTCCCGTGTGCATCAGAGTCCTCAGAGGCCTCCGATTCCCGGCCCCACTCCCGGGGGTCGTTTGGCGGGGACAGAGTGGATCAGAAAGGAGGTAAACCCGTCTCGCTGTCCCTCTCCCCTGGATACAGCCCGGGTCAGTTAAACAGTGGCCCGGACAGAAGCAGAGCGTCGGTGGTTGACCTGACGGTGAAGGCAGAGGACGGCCTGAGGAGTCTGTGTTCATCAAGCGGGGCCGAGGTAATGGACGGTGTGATCGACTTAACCGTGGGCCAGCGCTCAGGCCAACAGCCTGTCATACACAAGACGTTACCCAGGGTTCAGGTCAAGGTAGAGAGGGTCGAGAGGGATGTGCAATCTCCACATGTTGCGGGACCGGGGAGGGACGGGGGAGACGCTATGGACGGGAGAGTGCGGACTCTCTTGCAGGGCGCCGCGACGCACGCAGAGGATTCTACCATTTCTAAAACAGCGGCGTCATCTGGCCGGCCCTGCAGTGCCGTGCCCGCCACGGCTACGACCCAGCCCAGTGACTCCAGCGTACCCGGCTTCCCCGGCCAACCGGCCTCCCTCAGCAGGGATCTACGGACACCGCCCCAGCCCCTGACCCAGGTCTCGGCCCCCCCTGCCGCCCCACGCAACCTCATCATCAACGGCAGCGGATGGCACCCGCCGCCCCCGCCTGCACCCGAGTCCTCTCCGGACCGGGCCGCAGACGGGGTGGTGGTGGGAGAAGGGACGGGCGCAGGAGGACTGAGGGAAGGCCAGGAGGTGCAGCCCGCCAACGGGGAGCTGGAGAGGGAGGCCCTGAAGGAGAACAGCTGCTCGGTGGCCGTCTGGGAGCCGGGGACACGGAGCCTGGCGGAGGAGGCCGAGTCAGTCCCGGGGGAGGGCAAGCCCGACCCCGACTCTGGGCTGGACCAGGACGAGGATCCTTACGCCCTGCCGCTGCTGCCCCCTGGTGGCTGCGTGGTCATACAACCCGTGCCAAAGGCTGACTCCGACAAGACGGCCATCCTGTCCTGCTCCATCAGCACGCCCCTGCTGTCCGCCGCCGGGAGCCCCGACCTGGAGCCGCCGCTGAAGAGGAGGTGCCTGCGGATCCGCAATCAGAACAAATGAGGTGAGGGCCATGGCGGGACAGGTCGTTGGCCCATGGGTTCCATATCCCACAATCCTATACCCCCAACAAGCAGTCTGCTTGATAACCTGTCTATTCAAAAATCATCTATAACACAAGATTTATGTGTATAATTTGACTGAACATTTGCTTGATTGATATTAAAAGACCCCTAAAGATATTCTAATTACTTTGGGCGTTAACCAGATAAACCTACAATATAGGGTTACTAACCCTGATGTTCCCCTATCTTTTGTGTCTCAGGTCTATGCTCTGAGGAACGAAGTGCCATCAACCAGCCTTGTGCTTGCTCCGGAAGTCCTCTTTGCCCCTACATCACTTTGGCCGAAACCCCACCACAACACCCCACCCTGATCCACATAACAGCACCATATACTGTTACCAAACAAATGACACCCAGCACAGCACATTACCATCAACAGTCCACTTTACCAGCACGGCACAACAGCCGTCGACGGACGTTTATCTGTAAACATGGAGGACCAGACACTCGTAGACTCATCGATTTACTTCTCATGGACAATGTTGCCAATGTCCAAGTCAAGGTCTGTTGAGCACCAGAGCTGCACACTACTGTAGGAAACAGAGCACAAGAAGGATGTTCAAAGCCACCAATCTTTTTCCTCTAATCTGGAGGCCTTCAGCCTGCACTGCCCCCTCCCCTCCGCCCCCCCTCGCCCCTCCGCCCCCCTCCCCCTAACTTCTCACTTCCCCCACCGTCCCTCCTGTTAAAAGCCAGTACTCTCTGTTAAGCCTGCTGATATGAAGAGAGATGTATTGTGTTCACTCCTAGAGTTGTTGCTGCCGCCGCGGCCGGGGAACAAGGGGTTTAGGATCCCTGAAAGGGGTTCAGTCTGCTACAACCAGTGTCTCTTTCAATCATGTGTGGTCGTTTGTTGGATTCTCCCCAACGTGTAGATATATGGATAGCAAGAATTCACTAAGATTTAGATTTTTTTACCATTGCTTGTTGGCAGACTTGACTTGATCATAGACGTCTTGAGTGGTGGTGATGGTTTTGTGGATGGAAAGGGGCCAAGCGCTGAAGGATAGGGGACCCAGGTCTATTTTATGAGCGGTGCAATTTGATCTTTTATTCTAGGCTCCTCCTGAGCAGTGCAAGATGACATATGATATCTGTTAAAGGGGACGCAAGAAAAACGAGAATGTTTTGTGTGGAAAAAATGCGGTTTCTTGAATCAGCACATTGAAGGACATCAGGGTTGAGATTCACCAGCAAGTCATGGTATTTGGGTGGAGTCCCAAAAATAAATCCCCCCCCCCCCCCACCACACTAAATCCCTTAGATCAAAACTACACGTGACTAAAGTGTGACTAAACTCCAAGCCTAGTACATGTGGTCGTTGCGACGGCGATCAGACAGAACTGACGCAGCCTGCCATTGTGTGATGGGTTTTAAGTAATGCAGGTCTGGTGGCTCATCTTTCCATCTCACAAGTAAAAGTTGGTGTCTGTTTCGTAAGGCTCTCTGAAGTGATTGCACTACCAGAACTAAGAGGAAGGTGAAGACAAAAGGCCTCTAGGGGAGTCTTTTAATGAAGCAAATGAAGGAGACCCTGAAGCATACTGGTTGGAATTAAAACAAACAAAACCATTTATTCAATAGCCCTAAAGAGTCAAATAAAGCCCTGTTAATTTGAAGTAGGGGAGAGTATAATTCTAAATGTATTGTTCGATCTTTCATTGACATGCCATTTTACTCATTTGTGTTGCCAATTAAATTGAGCATGTGCAGTTATTGCCAACTATTTATTTAAATATGATTTTTACAGTTATTATAAACCATCTGTCACCCACTTGCCTACTCAAGAGTTTTGAACAGTTGGGAGAGTTAATCTATACAACTTTCAGCCATCCTATGTTTGTCTAATATAATATGACTACATCTTAAGCATGTACACATGGAAGGAAAGTTGCATGTTTAGTTTTGATTCCTATGGAAGCCGGTATAATTGAAATACTATTATTATGACATATTGCCAAAGTCGTCTTATTCCCTCAAACAATGCAACAAAAATGCCACCTGTTTTGTTTTTTTCGTGGCAGGGTTATTTAATATTTTGACCCGTCGATGTACAGTTGCCAATTTAAAGAGCACTTATCGAAAGCACTTGGACTGAATTGGTTTATGTATTGATATTAAAAGCAGTATTAGTCTATTTATCTGCAGAGCAAACTCACTTAACATAGGCTAATGATGACTTACAGACTAAATACCATACTTTTCAAAACTATAACATGGGACACAAGCATCTGTTTTTATATCAAATGATCCCAAGACAAAAGCGAGTGGCAAGTCCGTCCTATCCCAATTATCTCATAATATTTTGTTTCCATGTTTGTGGATGTTTTCCATTGCTTGTCATACTTCTTTTACATGATGCCCAATATGTCTCAATGTGACACAGACATTAAGAAGCAGACATGCCTGCATGACACACCTGCCTAAAATGATGTGTGTATACATGTTTTAAATAGAACATAAAAACTGTGCTACTCTTTCTGTCACCACGACAGAAAGGGTACATATGCTTTGCATTTAGCCTCAACGTACTGTTTGGCAAGGCCTGGCCTTTGTCTGACTGTATGCATTTCTCTCATTCTTCTTGTCTATTTCATAGCGACTATTGAGGAACAACTTGAAACTAATATATATGATGTCTCTCACTTTTCTGTCATTCATTTGTTGCATATCTCTTTCATTTTCCTTGATGCTTTACTTATAAATTCATCTGTGTCTAAGTCAAAGGGGTCGTTTTGACAGTTTGACCAAATCAATTTTAAAGGACAACTTAATATACAAAATTAAAGAACCAAAAAGCCACCTTATGATGAAGAAGATATTGAGACAGTGGAGCTGACACTCACGTCTCAGGCTGGCGCTGATCGATTGAAGGCATTTGAAGCATAAATGAAACTGTCTGCCTCCAAACTGTCTGTCTTTCTGTCTGTCTGTCTGTGCTCCCGCCTCACTGTGAGAGCCTTAGAAAACGACAGGGGCAGCCGACCCTCTTAGTCCTTTATCTGACAACAGATAAGCCCTTACGTTGTATTTGAGTTCATCCTTCTCTGGTAGAAATTCCTCGACTCCGAGCTGCTCTGTTTTTGTCATGTAAATGAAAAACATGTGGTTCTAAAGGCACAGGATCAGTTGAGCTTTTGGAAAATTGGTTGTGTAACTCTCCAGCAGCTCTGCCACACATGCAAACACAGAAACACACACAAACGCTCGCACACACGCACACCAATACACACACACACACACACACACACACACACACACACACACACACACACACCGAACACACACACACACACACACACACAGGCTGACATGGGTGTGGCTAGCATACTCTTTTTCCGCTGTGAGTGTCAGTCGCTTTGTGGATGATATACACGTTGGACAATAGTGTACCCGCCCACTCATGGCTGGTTAGAGAGGGACCACTGCAGCGGTCAGACTCATGACAAATCCCCAGCATTCCCCCCCTTTTTACAAGATGAATGATAAGCCTAGTCAAGAGCCTGGATGATAAAGGGAGTATTAAGTATTAAGTGGTCCACAGATAATTAAAAAAGACATGAAATTACTTTGTGACACTTTTCTGAAACTAACGGAGACGTCGCCTTAACTCTTGCTTGTATAATCTCTACAGATAAGACAATGATGCTTGCTCATCCCCTCTTTGTACGAAAAAATCCACAAAAATGACAACTTTGTTATCTTGCTAGTGTCAATGTGTAGATAATCCGCTTTTCTGTAACATGTATCAACCTTCACTTTTTTGCTAAGAAAAGAAAAAGAAAAAAAAACAAGACACAAAACTCAAATTCCCTGTTCCTCAAGCATCCGATCTGTTCAACGTTTTTACTTGGTGGTGGAACTGTCATCTTTTTTGTGTGCAGATTTTATAATATTATTTATTGTTGCAAATTGAAAAAAGCTGTCAAGGTTGTTTGAGCAGAGCATTCTATTTGAATGTAAATGCCCGGTAAATAGTGAAACGCTTTCTTTTATAATTAAAATGGAGAACACAGTGATGGCGGATGGTCACTATCGTCCTTAATGAAGTTGTGACGTATACATAACATAGCCACGGTTTGTTTGCTTCAGCAAAGCATTCTTTTTGTGTTGTAATCGTATTTGTTTTATCTGGTGATTTGCTCATGAAGAAAATAAACAAGAGAGACCCACATACTTTTGCTGTTCATACTGGTTCATGTGTTTTGTTATATTCAAAATGTGCAAGAAGCATATGCTGTAGTGCACATTTATTTTTATCTTTATAGTTTATAGGCCTATACTTTTTAGTCTAAATGTAAAAAAAAAATAATGATTATCAGCCATATGTCAACTTGGTAGCATGTGTATGAAAATGAACACGTTTGATAAAATGAATAAAAGAGCAGAATGAATGAAGAAGGGATGATTGGTACATCTGTGAACCGCAGGCTTTAATTAAATAAAAGTTTCAAAACTTTTTCATCGCAGGAAGCATCATTGCTGTGAAAGTATTGCTTTGATAAAATAATAATTAAATAAGTGAATTGGACCTTTTTTTCCCCCAGTGATGTCTTTTTATCGTGCCAGACATACAAATATGAATTTGTCAAGCTTAGCTATTCATATTCCAAAGTTGCTATTTGAGTGCAAATTTTTGAAAATTACTCACGCACTGTGTTTCTGAGAAGATATCATTTTGGAATAAACATAATTTCTGATCGTTCTAAAGAGGCGCTCTAGTGCCATCTTGTGGTTTTGTCTGGAGTAATTACATTACATGCAATTTTCTGCCAAAATATTATAGAACGTTTGTCAGGAGACAAGATAGAAAGGAAGGCGCTTGCCCCCAGGCAATTTCCATGGGATGGGTCACATGTCGCTAAATAAATGCTCAGATTTTCCCGCATGAAAGGTAACTCAGTGGCATAAAGCAAGATAATATACATTTTTTTTTTTTAAAGAAAATCTAATTAGGCCTACCACCTACTATTTCATTTCAGGGGTGGATGATAGGTGCTGAATGGTGAGACACACAGCACCGTTTACGTCCCAGGTCCCTATAGGGGTCAATCCCTCCGTGGCTTGAGTTTGAGGTTCAGCTCATTTTGTTGCAAGGATTCTCTGTAGTGCATCCTCTGTTGTTAGAATCATAATTTGGTTATATTTGCATCACGGTTTGATGTAGTGTCATCAAACATCGAGGCATAGGCAAATCATTGTTATTCTTTATTATTGTAATAAAGAAACAAATAAAAAAGTGATTATATGATAATATTATGATGATAATATAATTTAATAAAGTTTCAACTCCTTCATCTTTATTGGAAGATTTTCACGCACATAGTTTAACTGTCTTTAAAAAGAGTAAAAAGTTGAGAAAAGAGAGAAAGATGGAGAGAGCGAGAGCGAGAGAAAGAGAGAGAGAGTAAGAGAGTGAGAGAGTGAGAGAGTGAGAGAGTGAGAGAGAGAGAGAGAGAGAGAGAGAGAGAGAGAGAGAGAGAGAGAGAGAGAGAGAGAGAGAGAGAGAGAGAGAGAGAGAGAGAGAGAGAGAGAGAGAGAGAGAGAGAGAGAGAGAGAGAGAGAGAGAGAGGCCTACCTGTTTCCTTTTGAAAGAGGCAGGAGGCTTCTGGGTAAACGGGACTTCAGCATGTTGGTGTCAGGGGGGCGGAGACACGCCGAGCTCCGTGGTGTCTCGCTGCTGCTGGATGTGTTCGTATGCCCGAAGAATTTCGAGGTCAGACTTTTTTTGTTGCTCTGACTCGAAATCAAACCGTTGGGATTTCGGCGTGCGGACTCTGGAGAGTAGAAAAGGACACACGATAAGGACCGACTCGAGAATGCGAGAAGTCCAGGAAGAGCATGTTTTCTTATTAAAAATGCAGCGCGGGAGCAAAGCCATTACCATAGCCTGTTCAAATGACTCGAGGCTACATTAAAAAAGCACTCAGGGCTAGGCTGCTCTCCGTGGCTTGAAGCGGTGCATGGAGAACAACCAGTGGGATCTACTAAATCTAAAGTCTGAAGCATTTTGAGGCGCCCACAGTCAAAGGGGAGGGGGGCAGAGAAAACGCCCTGCTGCTGCTGCTGCTGCTGCTGCAGCCTGTTGCTGATAGAAACTCAAACTTATTCGCCGTGTGGAAAATGCTTCATGCATCCTGGAAAGTGGAATTCCAGGATCGTAGCGTTGTACGCGTTTGACCCGATCCACGTTTCGTGTGCTTGACAAGTTTTGTTTTTTTGGGGAAGGTGGGGGTGGAAGCGGGCCCTCTTTTTGGTGGATTTTCTTTGCATTGTGCACACTGTCCTACTGGGAGTGGAGTTGGGTGGGCTGCGAGTACCAAGGCTACCAGCTAGGCCCACGGCCATTGCCCGGGACAAAGAGTTTTCCAAATGTAATCCTAAACATTTAGGATCGTCGGTGTGTTGTTTTTTTTGAAGGATAATTTGATCATTGTGCAGCGGCGCAACAATCGTGCAGACATGTCTCTGGGTGCGGAGAGAAGGATGGATAACCGGTTGAAGAAACTGGAGGAGATGATCAGAGATCCCAAATCTGCCGTCAACTTGGAGAGTTTACTGGCAAGTATCCCCTAAGTGCAGTCATCGTTGTAACACAACTGTCCTCGAATCACGCGGCACTCATCTCTTTCAATGGAGGTTAAAGTTACATTTTGTTGTCATTTTAAAATCTGTAAAGTCCTTGGTGTTATGATTTGTTATCTGGTAAGAGACCTCCACCCACAAGGATGCTGCTCAAAGCTATGTGCTAAAGGGATATCACCTCCCTCTATCCAACGTGATGTTATTTGATCAATTTACAACCTTGCAAAAAAATAGTGCATACATGTTCTATTCCAACACAACGAACAACATACTGGACAAATGTAGACAAACAAGAGCACATGGCCGCGATAGGGCCCAACTCGTTTTAAACAGATTGCAGTCTATTAATTGTGTCGCTGTATGGGGTCTACAGATTAGGATTAACGTTTACATTGACCGACTGGCTCCCTGTTTGTCTCGTTTCGAGGCTGTATTATTTCCGGCCCGATGTCCCGCCTGGACAAGGCCTGCCGTCCACTACTGGTCAGGCACCTCCAGAATAGATTGACACATAGCCCTGTGCTGTGGCATCCATCGTAGTTATGGAAAGGGAAGCGTATTTCTCGAACCCCTACTTGCAACATTCCTGCAATTTGTAGTTCGTGTACATGCCAATTCAGACCAACTATATGATTGCGAGTTATGCTGCGTGACGTCATGCATAACATGTCTGGGAAACTTCTCAGGGATTCCCTCCTAGGTCCCTTTCTGTACTGCAACTTGAATGAGTTTGTAGCTGGCAGCTGTTTTGTTTTTGTAATCACATTATGACAAATGGGAACTAACAATAATACCTATAGATATGATCATAATTACATTATGTACATTATAGTTCTTCGTGGAAACATGTTATTTGTCTACGTCCTAAATAAGGTCATGTTTTCTTGAGCCCTGAGGGCAAATCACGGTAATCGGAATGTGAATAAGAACGCATTGGAATTGTTTTGCTTTTTGTCTACCATCGCCAGTGGAATGTGCGCTTCAGTCGCTCGTTTAATCCAAAGGGAGTTCAGTTGTGCTCTTGGACATGATATGTAAACGCTTTAAATCGTCTCTGTGTAGTTAATCAGCATACCAATGAATCTAATGTAGCATGACCTCCACTTTGCGATCTCACTGAGGCTCTGGTCACACCTCAAAATTCCTCGGCAGCCATCTGATGGATTGTTGGTTTTATTAACTCTGGTTATCAGTTATCAGTCTAGGTGGAAACCACATCAGACCCTCCGGTCTCACTTCTCCAGGGGGTAATTTGATTAGTTTCATGAGAGCCTCTGCCCCCAAAGTCTTCCCTGTTCTACTCAATGTTTTCTTTTTAAATTTTCCCAGACTTTGAGATATTGTCAATGAAAGATCATCTTACAACTAAGTACTTTTCTTTACCACAAAATCCTTTTTGTTTTGTTTTACGTAGCAGGTATTCTGTACCATTCCAGTGAAACATTTCAGGCAAGGCAGTACATCCCTAAACTCACATATCATTTGGTTTAATCCTACTTTCAAAGCTTCTTGCAGTGAATGTCACACAACCCTATCATAGCTGCTGCTCTTGTAACTCGCAGTGCGGGACCTGTTGTCCTCTTTCATTCTGTTTACATGTCGTCTCCAAAATGTGGCTCCTGTCTAATCCTCTGAGGCCAGCGAACTACAAATGCCAAGAATCCAGTGTTGTCATATACATGAATCATGACAACTTCAGCACATCGCCTTCTACTTGGTGGAATTTGTTTGTGGTTTTCCTTCTCTAAAACATCACCTCTGTCACCACGTCTTCTTCCTTCAAGGTGGATTACATTTGGGTAGGAGTGGGAGATGGAACCTAGAACCTGAAAGCTACCGTCTTTCAGTATGGGAGTCCTGTTTATAGTCATTTACATTTAGGGCATTTAGCAGACTCTTATCCAAAGCGACTTACAATAAGTACATTTTAGAGAAGAAGCTGAAACAATATATCGCTGTCGGTACAGTAAGGATGTTCATAGATCCAAGCACTAGCAATCGCTAGGTTAGCCCATTCCTTGTATACAAAGATAGCTAGGATAAGATGCTACACAACTAAGTACTATAACTAAGTACGACATACAATAAGTCTGTACATTAAGTGCCAGGACGTACAACATACAATAAGTAGGAGGGCTGGAAGGGGCTGGCTAGTCCACATCCCAAAGGGCTCCACTGCAGTTTTATTTTGAGCTAAATGAATTGGCTAACTTTTCAGCTACATGGTGTAAGGGCAAACCCAAAAGAAACCCCCCCAAACACATCAACCTGCAGCTGCAGACGTTCATTGGTTCAACCTAACCACAGTGTGCCAACGGGACCCCAACGCGTGTTGGGGTCCCGGGAGCACCGTGTCCATTGTTAGGCCTCTGTTGCATGCGTGGTTGGGAACAGGCCATGTTTTTCGTAGTGTAGTTCAGCAGTGTAGCTGTAGCTGATTGTTTTTCCTCTGGTGTGCAGGCCAGGAGAGACGGGAGCCGGTGATGAGTTGAGTGGGAAGCTTGCGGAGGAGGAGGCTGCATGCTTCCATTTTTACCCTAGGTTCTGCCACTGGGATGGACAGAGACGTGGGCGCATTTCTCTGGTGCGAACGCACAGACTCTCTTGAAAGAACAACATGAATTGAAGGCATGTTGCTGATGTAGCGATGCATTTGATTAAAAGCTGAAGAGGGCTGTATGGATATTTTATTCATCTCGGGAAGAAAGTCGCAGGATTGGATTTCAGAGTTGATGATGGTGTTGGGGTTATTAATCATTATTTGGCCGAGCTCTGTGGGGTAGTTCAATTATGATGGTATGGCATGACAGTGAAGTGAATATTTAGCTACACTCACTGACGCTAGAGAATGCTGAGTTGGCAAATTGGATGGTAAAGGTCACAATGACGCATTCTGCAGCTTTCACTGAACACTGAAATTAAGGACATGGAAGGATTTTCACCCCAATTGCAACCATATTGATGGGTTTTTGATTGTTATTAAAGCTATCTTTTAACATGGAAGCCAAAAAAAAGAATGCATCATCTCATATTTAATCTGATGGACTGCAGCTAATTGAACCAATTAATAATTAACCTTATTACTGAGATAAGATGGTTAGTTGCAGTTAGCCATCCACTTGATGGCTGCACTAAGCATTCTCCATCAACTGCTCTGGGATCTGTCGGCCCCAAGGCAATCTGTAGTATTTTTTTGACAGATGCTTCCTGAAGTGCTGTCAGTTACATGATAGCAAGACACACGCACACGCACACGCACACACACAGTGTAAATGTATGCAACTATTGCACAGACACTACGTTTGACTTGCCTTATTTGTTGTCCTAAAGGAAATGACCTCATTGAGTAAATAGTTGGCAGCCTAATATCAGGCTCAAAGTTCTCTCTGGAACTGGGAATGGCACATTCCCGTTTCACTTTAGCCTTATCTAGTTCTCGCTCTCGGTCACTCTCGCTCTCTCTGTCATTTAGGTGGCATTGTTTTTTTTGGCTCGCGTGGGCAGATTTGATGGCATGGTGTTATTTAGGTGTGTGGTATTCATTACTTTTGTCTTATGTTTTATAGAACCATATGATTGACTCGATAAAGAACAATGAGCCAGCACCAAATGGAACTCAATAAATAGGACCAATAAATGTTATCCATTTCCTTATCGGCTGATGGAGAATGCGTTTATTGGCCACACTGGATCACAATGATGTGATCTATTGGCATGACCTTTTTGACATGATGGGATTTGATCTTGGTATGAGAATATTCCCCAGTGACTCCTACTTTGCTGTTGGTTTGGACCCATGGTAAACACACAAATTCTTCCTTGATGAGAGTCATTATTATGTGTGAACTTTTAAACGTTTTCTCCAGTGTTTTGGGGTCTAGTTTATGATCCAAACACACAGGTATTAAGAGGCCCAGGATCGTGTTAAATTGTTTAGTCATTTCGTTCTTCTATAAGAAGTTTAACATTTAAGCAGGTATGCAAAAGTGATTCATGTTATTCCACTGAGGATCTTGATCTCTCAGCTCAGGCTCCTGTTGTATGGCCACGATAGATTCAGTATCGAGTTGCAAGGGAAAATTCAAATCAATGTTGTCCACACCACTGACAAACACGAGAAGTAATTCCTGTATGAGTCATCTGTAAAATATGACTTGCCACATATCCTGCATTTCATTATTTTTTTGCACATCTCAACCCCAGACCTACGTGCATGTGAGGCAATTTTCAAATGAACACTGAGTCAGACAAGGGTCTTCACGTCATCTGCGTCAACGTCACCCCCTCAACTCGATCTAGATTAGGACACTTCCTTCCTGTACATCTCTCTCTTACTATGCTACACTTCTCTACACTCTTCGCTTGTCCACACACATAAACACACGTGCGTGCGTGCGTGTGCGCACGCACACACGAATGCACACACATACACACACACACACACACATGCACCCTACATCTCTATAGCCTGCTATTGATGTCCTGTTGGTTCTCAGAGTACAGCTGTGGGGCTCCCAGTGAGCGGCTAGCCCCCAGGGCTCCCTGCTACAGCTGCCATGTGCATGCTCTCGCTCTCTAGGAGAAACACTGCCTTATAAGGCGCTCAGGACGTTAGCCCTGGCCAATTCTCTCTCTCTCTCTCTGTATCTCTGTCCCTGCGTGTCTCTCTCTCTCTCTCTGTGTCTCTGTCTTTGTGTGTCTCTCTCACTCTCTGTCTCTGTCTGTCTCCGTGTCTCTCTCTCCCTGTGTCTGTCTCTGTGTGTCTCTTTCTCTGTGTGTCTCTCTCGGTGTCTCTCTCTCTCTCTCTGTCTGTCTCTGTCCGTCCATCCAGTCCTCTGTGCTGCCGCTCCCCTTCTCTGCTGGGTTAGGGCCTGAGGGATGACCTCGTTGCATCCTTCAGCCTTCAGACCACCTGGGGTTCACCATGGTAGCATGAACCCTGCCGTTGTCGTGTTCCCAAGATCATGGATCATGGGCGCCTCCCCCTACATGTGTTTTAAACTTATATGAATGGACCTGTTCTTCTGTTTTGTCTTTACAGACAATACAGTACATGTATTGTACAGTGCATGCAATACATGAGTATTCACCCATGTGGCAAAAGGAACTACAGGAGATCATGCAAATGTTGTCTGTGTTTCCAAACATGCAGGAAGTGCAGTGTTGAGAAATATCCCTACAAAAGTAATACTCTGTTTTAAGAGAACCTAAGGCCAGTGATACCATTTTAAGGAGAACTCTATATTTGTGGGAAGTGCCTACAAACTGATGTTGTACCATGACCGTTCCAGTCATTACCATTACCAGCACTTACAGTACTTTTTGGGAAAGGGGAAAATAGATCAACCTGGTAGTATTTACGTAATTAGAACTTAGTTTAGGTCCAACTGGCATTGGTTAAACCAGCAACCGCACTGTGTGTGTGTGTGTGTGTGTGTGTGTCCTCCATGCGGCAGCCAAGCATACATCACAATCTCTGTGTAGGACTTCGTTGGCTGATGGGTCATAGCTAGACCTCAGCTGCCCAATGCATCTGTTGAAGATCTCCCCGGACGATGAATTGAAATAGCCGCTTTAAAATGTTCCATTACATTGGGCCCATAAACCTCGAATTGATGTCTAGTTTGAGTGGCAATAGACCGATCTTGTATCACAGACAATGTATACAGTCCGAATTATTATTATTCACTTCCTGCTGGTGGTAAACCACCACAAGAATCAGAACACGGCACAACAACTATTTTATTGTAGCATCGATTTTCCCTGGTAGCACCTGCCTATGATAACCGTTGGTTAATGTTTTGTTCACTTTACGAGCAACATTTAAACTGTACAACACATTGCGTTATCGCGATATTGCAATTGTTTGCCCATGTCCTAACTAAATCCCAATGGGGCATGGAACCGGGGCTGTTGGGAGCCGGAACAGTGTTTTGAGTACTTTGGTTGCCTGAAAGTCATTGTGTTTCTTTCATGGGCAGGGGATGAGGGGTGTGAACGAGTGGCGAAGGGAGGAGAGAGAACTCCCACGTACAGCGTCCTCTCCAGCTGCTCTGCGTATTACCGCCCACTGCCTGCTGCAGCCCAAACACAAGCGCTCACTCCCTCCCTCTCTCTCCATCCATCCACCTCTCTCTGCAACTGATATGTAAACAAAACGTGCACATGCATATTCCCAAACGTGCACTAGAGAAGCGGGGGGGTTAGGGTTACGGTGATATGGACGAAATCAAACATCGCTGTTTTTGGACGCAATACCTTGATAGTATATCGAAAATATTGTAGGAATGGCTATTGGTGTTTCATCGTGAGGTCCCTGCCGATTCCCCTATCCGGCGTGCAGGTTTTCTGGTTTTCACGTCCCAGAGTGGATGTGTTCTTATTCAATGTTCAAATGTTGCCCTTGGGTGGTCACAGGTCTTCATTGTGGTACTGCCTGCTCGTTCTCTAGCATGCCTGTGTTTGTTTGGGCATAATTTGCATGTTATTCAGAAGGTGCAGAACAGCAACCAGTCATCATAGTAATCAGTACGCCGGCTTTTATCCTCTCAAAATGTTAGTAGTGTTTGCTGGCTTTTGATAATGTCACATGACGCGGGAGGACTGTGTTTGTCACTGGGGATGGAGGCAGCTGTGTACAAGGTGTTAAAACAAGTTTCACACCGTTTGGTAGTTGGCTTTTGTCGCCATTTGATTTGGTGTGACAAAAACAATGAACAATCTTGTAAATGTATTCACATGAATCGTTGACATCGGTGGTAAGTTGGTGGAAAGAGAACAGAGGCATCACAATGCTCTATACAGTACAGGAAAGATGGGGCCAGAGTGGTTGACCCCAGCCACCCTCTCATAGGAGGGTTTGAAGTTCTGGCCTCAGGATGGCACTCTAAAACCCCCCCCAGGCTGGACACGATGTTTGCATTGTAATACATTTTTGTACCAAGTGCAATTGCTGTATTAAAGGTACTCTGTCGAAAACCTGAAATTCCTTCTCGTTACTGACCTCTTTGGCCATTAAGTGAACTGCAGCGGGTTGAGACAATAACAGTCCTAAGGTTAATTTCTAATCATAACCAAACGTTAGTTATAAACAGACAATGGGAGTGGCATGAGTTGATACATTGCACATAAAATGTACAAATTAAAAAAGTTCTGCAAGCACAGACCTTATCGCCACTATCTACGCTAGGATGTCACTTGGTTCCCTTTAATCGGTAGAACCGCCCAGTTCAAACATGGGTTAATGGACCTCCTTTGACAGGCTGTTCTATGATACGGCGAGAGTCGCGTAAGGTCTAAATTGTTTAAACGAATTATATTCATTAATTCTATCTCTGCACACATGCTGCTGCCCGGCCACTTAATATGAGTAGCATAGCCTGTGTCCTTTCAGCATGTGTAGAACATAGTCTCACGTTCCTCTGGAAGGGTCTGAAGCTGTTGTAAAGTCTGAGCCGCTCTCCTCTTCCACTGTTCCTGGTCTCTATCATTCTTTAGGAGGGATGGGGCCCTGCCTGGCATTCTAACCAGAGAGAGAGAGAGAGAGAGAGAGAGAGACACACACACACACACACACACACACACACACACACACACACACACACACACACACACACACACACACACACACACACACACACACACACACACACACACACACACACACCACATCTCTCCTCCACTCTCGCTCTATTCCCCACAACTATTTTTAAACGTCTGGAATTTGATAAAAAACATTGGCATTCTGTCCTTCGAGCCTTTTAAAGGCCAGGGCACTGTGTGTGCTGTTCTCGGTGCCAAGTGACGATAGAGGCGCGCAGGACCAAGTGGGGTGCATGAATGAGTGTTTATTGTGGTGCTGGGGGGTGGGGGGGAGGAGGGTGACGTCACGTTATCCCAGAATAGGTGGGTTGTTGTTAGTCCCTCCTGAACACGCCTCGGGTTGAACATCACCACATTCCTGCAGAGGTGTGTGTGTGTGTGTGTGCGCGTGGACTGTGAGTGCACACGGGGGCCGAGGAGGGCAGTACCTGCAGCGCGGCGGGAGGCAGGGGGGATGGCTCAGCCGCCAACGCCGACTGGTCAGCTTGAACGAGGGAAGCCCGCCCCAGGTGCCCAGCCCGCCCTAGCGCGGCTGCTATGGCCGCCACATAGCGTAGCCTCTATTTATGTTTTCTTTGTTTTTTGTTTTTTTCGCCTGTCGCCTGGCAACTGCACAGAAACTCTGCTCCGCTGTCTTGATTACAGTATAGCCGCGATAAAAGCAAAGACCTCGAGCACAATCTACTATATGTCCAAGAGGGAGATAGCACGCTCACTGAACAATAGTTATTCTTGGCTTGGCAGACCAGTTCCAGCCAATAGAACGAGGACGTGCAGTAAGGAGGGAGCAGGAACTCTTTATTCTCTTAAGCATTCGGTCTTGATTTTGGAAGGCAATTTGTGTGTGTGTGTGTGTGTGTGTGTGTGTGTGTGTGTGTGTGTGTGTGTGTGTGTGTGTGTGTGTGTGTGTGTGTGTGTGTGTGTGTGTGTGTGTGTGTGTGTGTGTGTGTGTCCCAGAGGTCTTTTGTTTGATTCATTTAATTTAGAATCTCTTCTCGCACCACCTCCATAGCTCCCCTGAGAGCCATGTAATTCGTTCAGCCTCTCTGAATTATTAAGTGGACGGAGACGATCACTGAGTCGCTTCACCGCGTCACTGCTAACGCTGGCTGACAGTTGTGTAGAGCTGTCATCATCCACAGGAGCTAAAGGTCACTCGTTGTTACTCATGTCAAGAGACTGTTATTGGTCAACAGGAGGTTCTGATTCACGTGTTGCATAAAACATGAATTCCCACATTCAATCATCAAGTGGAATTACTGTGTGGTAGCAGGACGACCAGGCTAAACACACCATATGTAAAGTTCTTAGGCCATGTTTTGTAGCAAAGCGGTTATTTGAATAAACAAATCATCTTGCCCTTTTATCATGAGATGGTAGGATCAAGCAGTATTTTACGTGCACATTTAAATTTAGGGGATTTTGCTGACGCTTTTATCCAAAGCGGCTTCCAACCATTCATTCACTAAATCAGCTAGGAGGAGACGGGGATCCAACTAGCCACCTTCCGGTTACAATTCGACCCGCTCTATCTTCTCCCCCTACATGCTCGGTCTTAAACCCCTACTCAAGCATGCAATTCAACTAAACAACACGGATAGGAACTTAACTTTCTCTAAGAGTAGAGCCATCGTTTGTAGCGTCTTAATAATGTGCGATGAGGTTTCGGTGTGTGTTTGTTTTCCTTGGCACACTTTGACTGCGTGTACATTATTGGACATATATGCTTACAGTACATGTTCATCAAGGCAGAGGTACCTAATAGCAGCACAGCAGTAGCTGCAGCAGCGCTGTGGCCTCAGAGGAAATGACTTGCATACAGAGACCGGCTTCATGACCCATTGAAATTATCTGGCTGCTCTGGGGTGCGGTGCATCATTTCCTGTATCGCTTAGTCCAAGGGAGAGATCTGTCTGTACATGCATACACACCCACACGCAACCACACACGCACCCACACGCAAACAGTCTCTCAGCTGGTGTAGTTTTTTGCCTTAAATAGTAGTTTTGCGTGAGGTGAGCCCTTTAATGGGGAAGTGGATTTTAGATGTTGAAACGTGTGAGTAGAGAGAGAGAGAGAGAGAGAGAGAGAGAGAGAGAGAGAGAGAGAGAGAGAGAGAGAGAGAGAGAGAGAGAGAGAGAGAGAGAGAGAGAGAGAGAGAGAGAGAGAGAGAGAGAGAGAGAGAGAGAGAGAGAGAGAGAGAGAGAGAGAGAGGAAAACAAGGACAAAAGGGAGGCAGACAAACCTTTGTCAACTTTAGGAGGAGTATGATCCTTCTCATCATGTCAGCTTGACACTGCCGCGTGTGAAAGCAACAATTTGTCATCGCTTTACTATCGTCTCATTGTTTAGCGTGCAATGGATCAACTGTTGAGGAATGCACAATGGCATTATGATGACCTCCCTGTGGTTCAACTTGAAATAAAGTCAAATGGTTTATGTTTTGAATTGGTACCTGTTATTTATATGTGGACAGCATGATCCTCATTGGCTTAAGGGAGGTTGCATCATTCGAAAATGTTAATATTTTTTTAGAATCCCCCCCCATGGTCAGTCCTGGTCCTCAGTCTGAAAGCATAGCTTAGAGCCAACCAAAATGTGCCAAAATGTTATGATGGGATGGATTGATATACCCTACAATTAATTCTAATATTTAAGAAGAGCTTCCATCGATCAAAAATACAAATCACCTCATTATCATGGCCATGTCCTCACATCACCATGTAAGCTACACTTTGTAACTGCATCTTGCTTTCTTTCTAATGCAGCTTAAGCAATGTCTCATGAGCTGTGGAGACAGCATAATGGGGTGAAGCAGTCAGGGTGTTTTGAGTCAAATGTGCTATATTTATTATGTTTTATCCACTGATGGTGTGGCTATGGAGGATTGGGAATGTGCAGCAAACATCTAGCCGCCTTCGTAAACCTGGGTTTGTGCCAAAGGGCACAAGCTAGTGACAATCTGTGGAGTTGAATCGTAAGGCTCACCTGTAAACCAAAGTGTAGCACTGTGATTGAGGAACGTGTGCTCATGGCACGACTCTCCACCTCCTTGACGGCTTGTGTGTTTTCTTAGCCTGCGAAAAAGTTATACAGTGCTGATTTTGGTCCACACTTGCAGAGCAAATTGAATGTTTATCTCACCAATACACCTCATTCCGTTTTTGATGGCTAAATTCAGCAGCAATGACGATTATGTAACTATCACAGATGTGCTTGAATAAACCACCTACTCCTTCTTGGCCCATATGGTAATAAATATATCTGTGCTTTTTCCCCTCTAGGACTCCATAAATGCACTGGTTTTAGACCTGGACTACCCTGCACTACGCAAAAACAAAAACATTGAAACCTTTTTAAACAGATGTAAGTATTTGTGTGTGTGTGTTTGTTTGAAAATGAATGGAGATGGAAGTGATGCAATCCATGATCGTTGGGGAAATGACAGATAATCTAGCAAATATTTCCTTGTGGAGGATGTTATTTACAGCGTATGAGGTTGAATGACTAACCGTTCCACCTCCCCAAACTCCTGCTGTGTCTGTTACCTTCTCCCTGAACTCTTTCTGTCAACATTAGGATGATATAATAGTAGTGCTTTCAACCAGGTGTCTTGTCCTTGTCATGATAGATGAGAAAGTAATCGGACGCATACGAGACCTCCAGATGAAAATGGAAGACTTTGAACGGGTAAAAGTGATCGGCAGAGGGGCGTTTGGCGAAGTCCAGTTGGTAAGCATTCCAGTGACTGGAGGAGTAAAACTTTTTTCAGTTTTTTTATTGGGATCTACCGAACTCATTTGATCATGTCTGGTATAAACCCAGTGGCCTCTTTCGAAAAAACATCTCATGGTAGCAATCAGCAATTGGCTGGGTTTATGAAATTTCATCCATTTCATGCACACTGAAATACTGTACGATGCCATTTGATGTTGTGCAACCCTAATCTAGCTGCGTACGAAAAATTACATCACAAATCAACATCACCTGTCCCGCTGTACAGGTGAGGCACAAAGCTTCTCAGAAGGTCTACGCCATGAAGCTGTTGAGCAAGTTTGAGATGATCAAGCGGTCGGATTCGGCTTTCTTCTGGGAGGAGAGGGACATAATGGCCTTCGCCAACAGCCCCTGGGTAGTACAGGTAAGACGGGACCAACTGGTGCTGGGTGAAAACCTAGATTCATGTAGGAATCACACATTTTCTATCATTTTGAAACTTATTCACGACTTCCAAAAATGTTACTATTATTTTTAATTATTATTCTTGCATTATTACATCAGTTGATATAAAAAAAAATATATAAATGGTCTTCTTGCCACAGTTGCCTTTCTATGCATGAACTGGACTGGAGTAAATCTTAAAATTAGCCCGGCTATGAACTGAATCTAGAATCAGTAATCGTTTTGGATTTTGATATTCAATCGATTTGTGACCAAAAGTATCGAAATCTAATCTTGAGATGCCAAAAGATTAGGCACCTCCGTCAAACTCGATAGGGCTAGCTATATATAGTGATATGTTTTCTTGCTGCTCCCAGGTTACAGACTTGCGTTCCTTTTACCTTAGGTTACATAATTTAGCAGGGGCATACATTGAGACCACAATGACCTTAAAGAGTCCGACCCCACTGTATGTAGTCCACTGTGGTCGGCAAGGGTTTCAAGCAGTCTGTGCAGTACGGTCGTATTCTGACGCTAGGTGGGAGCTCATGTTTCCTCTAGCCACTCTGATTCCAAGAA
Source organism: Gadus morhua (assembly GCF_902167405.1). Classification (NCBI taxonomy): domain Eukaryota; kingdom Metazoa; phylum Chordata; class Actinopteri; order Gadiformes; family Gadidae; genus Gadus; species Gadus morhua. Next base: position 5,743,377 of record NC_044052.1, read on the forward strand.
CCAGATTCTAATGTAAGTTAATAAATTCAGGAGTATGCTACGTTTAATCTACTTCACATTCTTTTGTGTTGATGCAAACTGTTTTAAACTAGGCACATGACAGTTTTGAAAATTGACTATCCCACAGTATCATTTTTGTTTCATCCAACAAGTGGTTTAATATTCCCGTGCAGTCGACATCACTTCTGTCTCTCACCTAAACGAATGACTTCTCCCGACACAGCTGTGCTGCGCCTTCCAAGACGAGCACCACTTGTACATGGTGATGGAGTACATGCCCGGGGGGGACTTGGTCAACCTCACCAGCACCTACGACGTGCCCGAGAAGTGGGCCAAGTTCTACACGGCGGAGGTGGTGATGGCCCTGGACGCCATCCACTCCATGGGCTTCATCCACCGCGACGTGAAGCCCGACAACATGCTGCTGGACAGCAACGGGCACCTCAAGCTGGCCGACTTCGGCACCTGCATGAAGATGGACACTGTGAGTAGCGGACGTGGTTCAGTCTTTATGTTTAGTTTGGCAGCGGTGAAGCAGAATTGATAGTCTCCGTCGGTGAAGCGTGCGTACGGTTGCAGTGAGTGCCATTCGCTGGCGGAGCCACAAAATGTTGTGGTATAAATCGTGCACGAGAGCTGTGATTATGTGATCATCTTTGGCACACTTTGGTCACAGTTCATGCACTGCAACTTATAAATTAGTTTTAGAGGCTGCAGGGATGAAGCCAGCATGTCATGTAGAGATTTATATTTTTTCACGTTTGATTCCCAACAAACTGAGGTTTGTGGATACGGGAATTTCTGCATATTCACATGGGGCAGTAACTTTTTAATTTGGTCGAACCCCTTTCTTTGCCGCTTTAGACCTAGTATTGGCAGATCCTTTGTCAAATACCATCCATCTCGGTACATTTATTTCCAAAGTGACTCATTTTAACTGTGTGCATCAACATCACTTTCCCCACGAACCAACTATTCACGCTCCTAATTTATGAAATATATCTACTTGAAAATATTAACAGGCTGGTAATTAGGTCATATACTCTAGTTACGATAATTTGAGTGATCTATCCAGAAATGTGCGTGTGGGTTTTTGTTCCCATGCTCTAATCTTGAATAACACCAGTGCAGACTGTGCAATTTCATTGAAATTTGCACAGTGTACAAACCACCTTTTTAGCCGTGTGTCCTAACAGGAGCCTCAGTGGTTCGTGTTTCCAATGAGAGCACTCACACCAGTGCGGCAAACAGAGGCTCGATAGTCCGGTTTTAATTGAGTCAGCCTAGGACTAAAAGTTGATCCGAAAGCCACAGACTGCCTCCACACAGCATTTACTTATGATATTTTAGTATTGATTTCCAAGCTGTGTTCCATTGAAACATGTGTTCTTACCCATTGAACCGTTTCAGATTTGAAATAGGAAAAGGCAACGACGTCAACTATTGGGTTCTCTGGCCCATGCAACCTAGGAATACTTCAGGTTGCATCCACTTAGTACATTTTGGCCACAGTCTTGTGCCCTGTGGTAAATAATTACCTAGTCTTTGCCATAGTTCAGGTTTTTACGAGGGATTATTTATTTTCAGGGATAAACTCAACTCAGCCACATTACATCCTCGTGGAGGTCATGCTAGCTAGCTTTGTAGCTCTCTAGTCTCTATCTCTATTGAAAGATGGCTGGTGGCAACAGTGTGTGCTTTGTGTGTCTGTTTCAGACCGGCATGGTCCACTGCGACACGGCGGTGGGCACCCCCGACTACATCTCCCCCGAGGTGCTCAAGTCCCAGGGCGGGGACGGCTACTACGGCCGGGAGTGCGACTGGTGGTCCGTTGGGGTCTTCATCTTCGAAATGCTCGTCGGTCAGTGATCACCGCCTCCACTGATTCTGCGTACAGTCCATCACTTCACCACACTCAACATTTTGGTTATGGGGGGGGGGGGGGGGCTTAAAGGCTGATTGTGGTTCCACGTTGCGCAACTCGGGGAACAAGCAGACGTTCTGACGCAGTTGGAACCTGTTTTGGTTCAGCATCGGGTTTTAGTTAGCGGACCAATAGGAGCCCTTTCTGCTGCGTCAACATTTTTGGGAGGCGCATGTCTGGCCTTTGCGGTGGTCACAAGGTGGGTCCGCAAGGACGTATTTGGTCCGTAAACCCCCTTGCGTTGCGTCGCCGTGCAACCATATTCAGCCCTTTACTTCCACCCCCTTCCGACGCAGCCGTGCTGACGATGCTAATGTGGCTAATGTGTTGCGGGTCAGGTGATACGCCGTTCTACGCCGACTCTCTGGTGGGAACCTACAGCAAGATCATGGACCATAAAAACTCCCTCAACTTCCCAGACGATGTGGAGATCTCCAAAGACGCCAAGAACATCATCTGTGCATTTCTCACCGACAGGTATGTGGACTTGAGCTGTTCTGAACCAAACCCTGTTCTGCAATGCATCTCGACCACAACCAATGTCTCAACCCCTTTATATAAAGGCAGTCACATGGAACACTTGAAGCCCATGATGTGGCTTTAAAGGTCCAATATTATGCAACCAAGTTTGGGTTTGATTAGCCGTTAAAAGCCGTTTTGAAAGTCTTCTTCTTCTGACATCAGAAGTGGGCGTGTCCACCTAGAATCACACTCACACCTGTATTATGGGACCTTTATAATCCAGACACACACATACTCAAAGTGATGACCCTCGGTGAAGAAACCTATTTTATAGCGTAGAAATCTAAAACCATATGTTCTTCTACAGGGACGTGCGCTTAGGCCGGAGCGGCGTGGAGGAGATCAAGCGTCACCCGTTCTTCAAGAACGACCAGTGGACCTTCGACACCATTAGAGACAGTGAGTGTGTTTCCATGGTAACGCCACCCCCCCCCCCCCCCCCCCCCCCCCCCGTAAATAGAAATGCCTTGACTCACCAGAGCACTGTTGCTTAGTTATTATCAGTCGATAGGAAGATATGTATTTCTGTATCCTACTCTATTTTTGAAATCTCCTTCTCTGTCTCTGTGTGTGTGTGTCACGATCTCTCCCTCGAATCCTCGTTCTCTTGTTTAAATGCTCTCTCTCTCCCCGTCTCGCTCTCTCTCTAACTCCCACTTTGTTTTCTTGCTCGCTCGTCCCCCCCCCCCTCCCTCTGCAGCCGTTGCCCCCGTGGTCCCAGAGCTGAGCAGTGACATCGACACCAGTAACTTTGACGAAATCGAGGATGACAAGGGAGACGTGGAGACCTTCCCCACACCCAAGGCCTTCGTCGGGAACCAGCTGCCCTTTGTCGGCTTCACCTACTTCAAGGAGGACCAGTCAGTTGTCCCTTATAATTATGTTGATGATGATGACGGTTTGGTAAAAACACTGGCCTATGTTCTGTGAGTGAGAGCGTTTCTGTGTCTCTTCTCACAGGTTACTAAGTGCTTCCAATAATTCTGCGGTTGCCCATCAGAACCTGATAAACAAGAACGATGAGGTGAGTCTTATGCTCAGGGAAACACACCCATTGATATAGCAATGTAACGGGGCATTACTATTTAACGAGTAGATCCCAGATCTACGATCTATAATGCAAAAGCAATGGTTTACGGCATTGTAATAATTCTAATTTAATAGAGCTGAAGAGATTACGTGTCAAATGTTAATGACTCCAAAGAGGATTTCCTTGGCTGAGCCCTGTGACTTACTGCATACTTTTGGCATATTTCCTGTGTTCTTGGGAACCCAAACATCTTAAGCAGCTCTTAAGTACAGGGGGGGGCGAAGCTACAGGTCTAATCAAAATCTCCAGGATGCTTTATTCATCGTGCACTTTTAAACTCAGGTCTTCTAAAATGAGTGCTCTCTGCAGTTAATAAAATCCTCCTTTTAATCTCCCTATTATTATTTTTTTAGAGTCTTTTATAGTTTTATAGTTTTTTTTATAATTTTTGAGTGACTCAACTTAACACCAAAACAAACAAGTTACCTAAGGTTTTACCTAAATAAATACTTGATCTAGATAATAACTAGCACAATTCCACAGCACAACCTATTTTTGTTGTTAATAGAGTCTTGATTGCTGTGTTTCTCTGCCTCAGTCTGCCGCTCTGCAGAAGAAGCTGCATGAGATGGAGGAGCATCTGAACAGTGAGCTGCAGGTGAAGGACGAGCTGGAACACAAATACAGGTGAACACACATGTGGCTGCTTTAGCAAATCCCCAAATCCCCACTGCCTTATTTGGGCATGACTTTGGGACGCAAAAGGAAATTAATCGGATAGGAGAACGAGCATGTGACTCGGGATAGGAGAACGAGCACGTGGACGTGACTCACCAGGTTGTGTTTCATGATCATACTTTCTATACCATATTGAATCATCATCATAGTTAGTTGCTCTGTAAGATGTACACATGGCTGCTGCTAATAGAGGCTCTGATTGGAGATCAGTTAGGGATGGCTGCATAGTCAGCGGCCATTAACTGGGAAGAGGACTTGGCCAGCACTAAAGCAAACGACAACCATTGCTATAAACGAAAGTCCAAAAAAAATGGACAGTTTAGTTATGTGTGGGGTCAATAAAATACCATCAAATAATTCCCTGTTCATCATATTTGGTAATACATTTTTATAAAAACATGACGTGCTTTTCTTCGATATTTTTCAATCTTACAAAATGCGTTGGTGTCTGCATGCTTTGCTGCACTCTTATAGTAACTATGACATCAACTCTTTCTCTTTGTCTGATGTTCTGCAGGGCGGCCACTGCTCGTCTAGACAAGGTCTCCAAAGAGCTGGAGGAGGAGGTAGGCCAGTCACACTGTAACACCTAGCCCCCCCTCAAGGGCCCCATGCACTTGGATCCGAATCTAAATCGGCCTGTCGAATGCCGCGAATGTCCACAGGGTACAGCCTAGTCACTGTGACGCGTGGGTTGTTCGGGTAATGGCGCCAGACGTTTCTCACCATCTCTGTCTCCTGGTAGTCCCTGCTTGAGCAGGCACGCTAATGCGTGCTAGTCTTGTTTCATATAGTCGTAAAAAAAGTCCATATCGTGGTCAATGCTATTAAACTGATTTTTACTGATGGCAAAAACCCTGACTTAATCATTCATGTGGTGTAGTTGAGGTGTGTTGAGGGGCCGTGTGGTAAAGGTTGGACTGTTGTGACTGAGCATCCAGAGCACGCTTCTGTGATTCACTTCACACTTCCATTTGCGGCCTATATTCTGTCCGTATGAACGCACCATTCTCCATCCTGTTTCAAGCGTACGGGGCCCCTTCAGTGAATGTCTCCTTGCGGCTGGTTTGGTGACTCTGACGCTGATCAGAGTCCACACCAACCACATAGTTGAATCCTGAAAAAAGTAATGTAAGGAGTACTTTACATCAGTCATGCTGATGTAAGAAGCAGGAAATGTAACACATGGATTCAACTTGAGTCTGTTTAAAAAAACACACTGTGTCGGGCTTGTCCAAACAAATTGCTGAACGCACTGATATATAAAGCCCAGAGCACACGGGTATGTCGGGACAAATGCAAAATAAGATTTTGTAATGTTGCGATCAATATAGTCTTGAAGCAGGCCAAGAAATACAGCCCGCTACTTTTGGAAATGTACGCATTTGTCTAATGATGCGATTGTCTTTTTCCCTGTTATTAATCGCGTCCCAATACGAACTCTGTGGGAAACATTGCAATTAGAGCTGTCAAGCGATTAAAATATTTAATCGTGATTAATCGCATTAATGTCATAGTTAACTCACGATTAATCGCAAATTATTTTTCTATGCTAAATATCCCTTGATTTTTTTTTGTCCCATAATTCTTCTCATTTTAATTCTCTTATCAACATGGTGAAGTGCATCGGCTTGCCTTGTGCAAATGATTTTTTATTGATAACAACATTGGCATATACTGATCAAAACAGGACGATACAAAAAAAGAGCCTATAGTGCAATCAAACGACTGCTTCGAACAAATATAATTTGAACATAGCAGTCAGGCTACTGCTTCTTTGTTTTGAGCCAAAGGAAAAAAAAAAAATATATATATATATATTTTTTTTAAATACAATAATTGCGTTAATTGCGCGATAAACTTTTTAACGCCGTTACATTTGGTTTGCGTTAACGCCGTTAATAACGCGTTTAACTGACAGCTCTAATTGCAATGCATCCATAAGGTGTGGCTGGTACAACATGGGCTGTCGACTCGTAGAGAGACGTCAGGGGTTAGGTCTCTTGCTCAGGGACACCCCGGCACTCGAGCCGGGGATCGAACCAGCAACCTTCCGGTTACCGGCCGACCCCGCTCTGCCTCCTGAGCCACATGCCGCCCCCCCCGTGGATGTGTGTGTGTGTGTGTGTACTCGGTGGCTAACTGGCCGGGTGCTGATCTCAGGTGAGCGGCCGGAAGGCGCTGGAGTCCAGCGTGAGGCAGCTGGAGAGGGAGAAGGCCCTGCTGCAGCACAAGAGCCTGGAGAGCCACCGCAAGGCGGAGAGCGAGGCGGACAGGAAGCGCTGCCTGGAGAACGAAGGTGAGGGCCGCGCACGCTCTGCGGATAACGGGTTGTCATTGTGCGCACTCTGCACGCACTCTTAACCCACTCATGGTGACGTGTGTGTCACTTCTAGAAACTGAAAAAGCTGTCATTTTGTTAACAACAATGTACACATTCTTAATATACTGTTCATGTGTGTCCCCCCCCCCCTTTTTTCTCTTCTCAACTCACCGTTTTTGCATAATATATTTGTACTTATCATAATTGTTATGTATTTATCTATTTAAAATTGTCGTAGGATTTACTTGTGAGTTGAAAATGTCTATGCGTTGCTTACCGACCGCGCCGTCTGTGTTGTGCAGTGAACGGGCTCCGAGACCAGCTCGACGACATGAAGAAACGCAACCAGAACTCTCACATCTCCAACGAAAAGAACATCCACCTCCAGAGACAGGCAAGTTCTCCCACCGCTAGCTTCACACCACGCCACAATGACACACTCACACTTGAACACAAGACCAACAAACATGTCCTTTTTAAAAGGGTTTGCCTGGTCGTGAGAAAAAATGTGAATGTTGTCAAAGTAAAGTTCATATTAAAGTCGGAATGTGTAACATTTCATCAACTAGCTTGCCGCTTAAAACAGCTCGATGACATATCTGTAGTCAATTCTGCAAATAGTTAATGCTGGCCAGCCACTTCTTTGTTCACATGATCTTACTATTGGAATCATCAATTTTATTTTATTCTGAATGTCTCACGCCTACTTACTGAAAGGGCTTCAAGCCCACACAACCCTCTGCTTGAATGAAAAAGACCTAAAAAAACGAAATAAAGGAACCCAGGAAAAAAGTTAAACTATACCAATCGTCCTCAAGAAGAATCAAGCCTCGTGATGGTTTTGCTCGAGGACCTGAGTTACGTCGAGTGCATACGCGTCCCTCAGTGTTCCCGTTCTGAACTTGCCCTTATTCCCCCTCGGCTCCAGCTGGAAGAGGCCAACGCCTCGCTGAGGGCGGAGGCGGAGGCGTCGCTGCGGCTGCGCAAGGCCCAGACGGAGGGCAGCAAGCAGCTGCAGCAGCTGGAGGGGCACGGGCGCGAGCTGCAGGACAAGTGCTGCGTGCTGGAGCGCAGCAAGCTGAGCCTGGAGAAGGAGTGCATCGGGCTGCAGGCCGCGCTGGAGGCGGAGCGGCGCGAGCACAGCCAGGGCTCGGAGGCCATCGCCGACCTGCTGGGTGGGTGGTAGCGGGGGCGGGGGGCGGGTCAGGCACTGCGGCCGGGGCTCGGTTCAGGGGGGCAGTGAGCGCGCTTGGGGGTCTTTAATGTTTATGGTGGGGTTTGGGGGAGGGCACGAGACGAAGGGTGGAGGAATGGGGACGAGAGATGGGTGATGGAGAATGGGTGGGGGTGAGGGTCTGATGGGTGAGGGTCTGATGGGTGGGGGGACAGTGGGGGGGGTTAGGGTCTGACGTGTCTGATGGGTGGGAGCGAGAGGGGGAGTAGATGGGGCAGGTTTTAGCTAGTGGGTAGGGGCAAGGGGCTGAGTGGGTGTGTAGGTAGATGCTTTGCTAGAGGAGCCACACTGTGTGTGCGGAAACTGAATAGTTTGGTAAATCGACCTCACGGTGAGGAATACCTCACCATATTGGGCATGGAGACTATTGGTCTGAGGGTGTAATCACGTTCGGGAACTGTAGTACAAACATGGAGGAAACCCTACAGGAAGTATACAGGAGATATTAACTGTACAATCTCCTTTTATCATCTCCTTTTAAGACGGCATAGGAGATTGGATAAACACGATCAGGTTAATATGCATCCTAGTGGGGACTGTTTTATTTACCCAGCGATGACTGTAAACGGAGCCAGCTGTGTTGCGTGCATCTCTCTAATGTTCTGACGTGCTGTGGGGCGTTGCAGGGCGGGTGGCAGGCCTGGAGGAGGACCTGCGGGCGGTCAGGCAGTCCCTGGCCAAGGCCGAGACGGATAAGAGACACCTCCACGAGAAGCTCACCGACCTGGAGAAGGTAAAAGCAGCAGCAGCCGCAGGAGTAGAAAAAATACGGAAAAACTCCCCTCTGAATACTTAAATCAAACCACAAGGTGCAGGCCTAAACACATTTGTACGAATGCACCTTTTGTTTGGTTATCAAACAGAGGCCAATTGTTGTGCTTGGCTCTGTAATGCCAACCATGGCCTGATCGCAGTGGCTATGTCTGACCAGACACCTGTTTCCGTTTGGATATTGGATAGATAAAAAAATCCAGTTTTCTCTATCTACATTTTACATTTAAGGTATTAAGCAGACGCTTTACCCAAAGCGAATTACAATAAGTAAGTTTGTCAGAAGAAGGAGAAACAATGTATCTCTGTCGGTACAGTAAGGTTGTTTACAGAACCAAGTTCAAAGAACTAGTGCCAAGCACTCTAACACCACTTCTGTCTGTAGTTATTCGATTGTTCAAATATGGGCATCCTTTGGGTGTTTTTCATTTTCTACTAAAGGAAAACACAAGATAAGACACGATAATAAACCTTATCTTGTCCGATTGGTTCAGAAATCTCCAGTGTCACCAAGTGCCACAGTCACACAGTCATAAACAGCACGCAGGGTCATTAATCCAATCATAAAAACATGAAAGACATTGCGGGCGGGTCCCGAGTCCCGTCCACCTAGCACAGGGTTAAAGGCCTACTACCCCCTGCAGCCACTGACCCGCGGGCTCTGCCTGCGTCCTCTCTGTGTGTGCAGGAGAAGAGCAACAAGGAGATCGACCTGACCTACAAGCTGAAGGTGCTGCAGCAGGGCCTGGAGCAGGAGGAGGCCTCGCACAAGGCCACCAGGGCCCGGCTGGCCGACAAGAGCAAGATCACCGAGACCATCGAGGGGGCCAAGTCTGAGTCCACCAAGGGTACGTCCTCCAGACGGCCTTCTTTCTGATCGATGGCCTGGCGCCTTTTGCTGTTATTTGATCATCGTAATGCCATTGTTGATATTATTATTATATCATCCTGACATGGCTAAACATAGTGAAATAAGATTCTAACAACGCCACGTAGGTCTATTCTGTTTGATATAGGGGCATTGTGTTAAACTCAGCAGGCCTGATAACAGTAATAATACGTGATTTGATAACAGGGAATGTGTAATGCGTGGCTCTCATTGATTCAAATGACCTCCTAGTGTCCGTTGAGTCTGGCACACCATCCTCCAGGCTGACCCCCTCGCGGGACTGTCATACCGTCGGAAACACACGTTGAGCCATCCCACGGTTGGGTGTTAACGACCCCCTATACATATATATCTCCCCCCCCCCCCCCCCCCCCCTCCAGACCTGGAGCAGAAGCTGGCGGAGGAGCGGGCGGCCAAGCTGCGCCTGGAGAATGGCATGCTGGAGCTGGAGAAGCGCAGCAGCATGCTGGACTGCGACTACAAGCAGGCGCTGCAGAAGCTGGAGGAGCTGCGGCGGCACAAGGACCGGCTCACCGAGGAGGTGTGTGTGTGTGTGTGTGTGTGTGTGGGCGTGTGGGCGTGGTTGTGTGTTTATATGCGTGTGTGTCTGCAATGGATAAAGACAAGAGGTTGTGTGGTGCGGACTCTGCTTGGTTGTTAGCTCTTAATTTAGCAATTGGTTTTATCCAAAGAGTGCGCGTAAAGTTGGGCACAATCAAAGCAAACCATCGAAAATGTATTTGCGACGAAAAGCTTTATGTTCTAAAGAACTACTTTGCACTTCGTGCCGCACTTGGAAATATGCGCCAACTCTGAAATGTCTAACCCGACCAATAAACATAGGACGTGCATTGTGATCAGTGGTTCTCAAACTTTTTCTACTAGTGTACCCCTCTAAGGTATATTTCAGCTGAGTCCCCTCTCCACCGGCACAAAACATTTTTGGGAGAAAAATTAATCAAATTAACATAAACAATGTACGTGCGTTCTACTTTGCAGTGTAAACATGGACGTTAAAAGGAATCAAATTCTCACATTTTAGTGAGAAACATGGGCCTGTGTTTCACGCAACTGTTGGCTAATTTCTCCCCACAAAAGAAGCACAATGCCAGGGGAGGGTCAGAGCATGCAGAGGTTTCACGGAACATCCTTTCACCTTGTTTTCCGATTTACATTTCAACCAACTATACATTTTCTTGATTTTTGTCTAGCTTTCAGAATTAAAACTTGCTCAGGGTGAAAAATAATTGAATAGATAGCAGTATCCCCTGCAGTACTCCAAAGTACCCATAGGGGCACGCTAGCCCTAAGCCCTTAAGCCACACGTCCCCCCCCGTCGGACCCAAATAACCTTCTCCCGCCGGCCCCCAGGTGAAGAACCTGACGCTGAGGATCGAGCAGGAGAGCCAGAAGCGCAGCCTGACGCAGAACGACCTGAAGGGCCAGACCCAGCAGCTGAACGCACTGCGCACCTCGGAGAAACAGCTGAAGCAGGAGGTCAACCACCTGATGGACATCAAGAGGAGCATGGAGAAGCAGAACCAAGAGTTACGCAAGTCAGTACACGTCCCCCATGGCCCCTTTTCCCCCTGTCTCGTCCAGGGGGCTGTAGAGGTTGTTCTAGTGTTTAATTGTTCTGTGGTGGAAGTTATCTCCATTTGGATCACACATCTGGCTATCTCGCTCTCTCTCTTTCTCTCGCTCTCTCTCCCTCTCACTCTTTCTCTCTCTCTCTTGCTCTTGCTCTTTGCTCTAACTCTTTCTCTCTCTCTCTCTGTCTCTGGCTCTGGCTCTCTGGCTCTGTCTCTGGCTCTCTCTCTCTGTCTGTCTCTCTCTCTCTCACTCTCTGTGTCTGTCTGTCTCTGTCTCTCTCTCTCTCTCTGTCTGTCTCTGGCTCTGGCTCTGGCTCTCTCTCTGTCTGTTCCTTTCTTTTCTTTCTTTCTGACCTGAAGTTGTATTTCTTTTCCTCAGGGGTTCAACTATCTCAATTATAATCTGCTTATGACACGCATCTGCCCATGTGGTGATTTATTTTTCTTTATTTCCCTAAAGTTGTATGTTTTTCAGAGGTATACTTATCTAAATTATAATCTTAATATGACACACATCTGCCCCTTGTGTGATCTCACTTTCTTTCTTTTCTAAAGTTGTGTTTTCGTTCCAGTGGTCTACTAATCTCAATTATCATCTCAATGTGAAAGCGATCTGCCCTTATCATAATGTCTGAAAAGTGGATTTGAATGAAGTGTTATTCTCCCTCCCGTCCCAGAGAAAGGCAAGACTCTGACGGCCAAATGAAGGAACTTCAGGACCAGTTGGAAGCAGAGCAGTATTTTTCGGTGAGTTTAGTAGTTTATAGCAAATTACATTGCATTTTTTTATTATATTGAATACATATTCATATATAATAGCTTAGAAAATACAAATGTATATATATTTTTATATATGATATATCTGACATTTTTTTAATACTTTAATACTTTTATTTAATACAAATAAATATATCCTATTAAATACATTTTGTTTATATCTTTTTCATTCATAAGAATAAGTGCCTTGCGGGGAATGACTGAATGTTGATGCTGGATTTTGTTTTTTTGAACGCAGACGCTGTATAAGACGCAGGTGCGTGAGCTGAAGGAGGAGTGTGAGGACAGGAACAAACTCTCCAAAGACTCCCAGCAGTCCCTGCAGGACCTGCAGGAGGAGAGGTGGGCAACGAGCACACACGTACACACTGCATCTGCTGTTAAAGGGTTACTGTAAATACTGTAAGGAAGAACCAAACACAGGGAACAAAGTGGATGGATGTAGTCCATTTAGTTTATACTTTTCTCTCTATCTTACCTTCACCATGTATTTTTTTAATCAAATTCACTTTCTTCCATTTGATTCTTTCTTAATAAAATTCTCTGTCGTAATCTTTATTTTTGCACACTCTTTTCAATCCATCCCCTTATCTTTAACTCTTTTGAATTCACACTTGACAGCCCCCCTCTCAGTATGGTTAAACCTTCTTGGAGAGGGGGTTAGCGGCGCTGTTTTATGAGTTATTATGTCAGTGTAATCCGTCAGGAATGTTATAGCCGCCTGATTGGCGACCAGTCTGTGAGAACAGAGCATTGGCTCATTTCTGACCAATCAGGACATCTGTTCCGTGGTACAGGTGCATGAAATGCTAAATCTCTCTCTCCACCCCCCCCCCCCTTCACACAGGGACTCCCTGGCTGCCCAGCTGGAGATCACGCTGACCAAGGCGGACTCTGAGCAGCTGGCGCGCTCCATCGCCGAGGAGCAGTACTCGGACCTGGAGAAGGAGAAGATCATGAAGGAGCTGGAGCTCAAGGAGATGATGGCCCGCCATCGCCAGGAGCTGGGGGAGAAGGACGTCACCATCGGCTCGGTGAGTGGGCCCCAGTGGCCGCCTGTCTCTCCCCCCGCTCGGCCTCGTGTCTCCACACCCACTCTGGGTCAAACGTTTACATTTAGGGCGTTTTGCAGACGCTTTTATCAAAGTACATTTGTCCGACGAAAGTGAAACAATATGTCGCTGTCGGTACAGTAAGGATGTTCATAGATCCAAGTGTCAAGCACTAACAATCGCTAGGTTAACCCATTCCCTGTAAACATCAAAGATATCCAGGATGAGATACTACACAACTAACTAAGTACTATTACTAAGTACGACATACCTTTCTCTTCAGGACCACCCACAACATTTGACAAATCATCCTCCGCCATTTTCCACTCTCTGCCGCTCTCTTAATGTGTTGCCTATTGTTATGGTGTTGTTTATTTTTTCCCTTTTGTTTGATTGTCTGTACTGTCTGTATGTATTCCTTTCTTATTTGTAAAGCGTCTTTGAGTATTTAGAAAAGCGCTATAAAAAACGGATCAATTATTATTATTATTATTATACAAGAAGTGTGTACATTAAGTGCCAGGACGTACAACATATGCACAATAAGTGGGACGGGTTGGCTGTGCAGAATCTAGGTGAACTCTGAACAAAACCGTTGTGTATTGAGTGACTGCAAACGGGAAAAAGGCGTGCCCTGTCAAATCTCATCATGAGTGCTTTTTAATGCAATTTGATGGTTAGATTGATGTGGAGCCTTCCGAAATATGAGTTACAGAGTGCTCTGTGTCGATCGCATTGCGTTGTGCTTTATATCGCTGAAACACTGCAGACAGCAGCACTCAGAGGATGTACTTTAAACACGACCGACCTTTTGTGTGTGTGTGTGTGTGTGTGTGTGTGTGTGTTGTCGTTTTCTAAGATGAGGGATGAGTGTTTTAATGATGAAACATTGACGTCTCTCTCACTGTTTGGTCAATAGAACTGACACACCTTTAAGTCATTGTAGGTGGCCGCCATTAATGTTAAAAAATGGTTGGCAATGTTTAGCAAAGATGATGAAACACGGTTGTGACAACATTTCTGTCCCCCACAAACACCAACAAACACACACAGCTGGAAGAGGCCAACCGCACGCTCACCAACGACGTGGCTAACCTAGCCTATGAGAAGGAGGAGCTAAACAACAAGCTGAAGGACATGATGGAAGGTGAGTGTTTCCCACTACTGCCTGCCATCAACAACACTGCTATACATCCACCTCAAGCCCAAAGCACAGAGCCGCCTGGAGAGATGCCAAATAATGCTTTAGAAATGTTGTGTCCAAAAAAACGAAGCAAGGGACAAATACAGCCACTTATACTTTGCTCCGTTAAAACAATTGTTGCTGTGTTTGTTTTTTGGCTCAACTTTTGTGTTTTTAACCGCGATCGTGCGTTGCCACCCGCAGACGGCGAGAAGATCAGGAACTGGGAGCAGCAGATCAGCCAGGTGAAGCAGACCTTCGAGAAGCAGCTGTGGTCGGAGAGGACGCTCAAAACCCAGGTGAGGAGCGCAGTCTATGGGCGGACACGTTTGATGCATGGATGGTGTCTCGCACCACTATTATGGGCATTTAGCAGACGCTTTTATCCAAAGCGACTTACATCGGTTAATACACACAATGACACACCGACGGCAGAGTCACGGCAGAGACAGCCAGCTCGTCAGGAACAGTTAGGGTCAGGGTTAAGTGTCTTGCTCAGAGACACATCAACACTCATCTAGGAGGAGCTGGGGATCGAACTAGCAACCTTTCGGTTACAAGACAACTGCTCTACCTCCTGAGCTAAGGCGCCCTATACTGAAATACAATGTGTGATGCTACTTGATGGATGAGATAACCCCTACAACTCCTCCTGATATCAGTCAAGGCGGTATGAACTGTGACAATCAATGCTTAGGAATGAAATACCCCCAAAATATAGCCCATCATAGACATTGCATCGGGGTCCATTTGAAACATGCACAACTCCTACTAAACGTTGTATGTTCCCGGCAGGCCGTCAACAAGCTGGCGGAGATCATGAACAGGAAGGAGTTGCGCGGCGCGGGCAGTCGCCGCGGCAACGACACGGAGCTGCGGCGCAAGGAGAAGGAGAACCGGAAGCTGCAGCTGGAGCTGCGGTCGGAGAAGGAGAAGCTCAACAGCACCATCATCAAGTACCAGCGCGAGATCAACGACGCCCAGGCGGTCAGTGCGGCACTGGGGGGCTGTTTAGAGTGTTAAGGGTTTATAAAGGGGCCCCCAAATGAGAAAGCTAGTGGCACTAGTGCCATCAGTAGAAAATGATGGTATAATATTTACATTTTGGGAATTCAACAGACAACTTAAATGACTTTATCCAAAGCAACTTACAATAAGTAAAGTTCTCAGAAGAAGAGACACAACATGTGTCTGTTGGTACAATAGGGATGTTAATACAAACAAGTGCCAAGCACTAACAATTGCTAGGTTAAACCATTCCCTGTATACAACAGAGATAGCTAGGATAAGATACTTCACGATGCTAAGTACTATTTTTAAGTGCCAGCCTTGCCATTCTCGAGCCCAGCGTCTTGATATGTTGATAAATACAAGGTTCCTCAACGCTCTTCCCCCCCCCTGTCCTGATCTGCAGCAAATGGCGGATGAGAACCAGATGCGCATTGAGCTGCAGATGGCCCTGGACAGCAAGGACAGCGACATCGAGCAGCTGAGGAACACGCTGCAGACCCTGAGCGTGCAGTCCATGGACACGGCCAGCGTGTGCAGCGGGCCCGAGATGGACACCGACGACGCCTACACAGGTACACGAGGACCCCCCCAGTGGGGGCCGGAGTGCGTTCTGTACCTAAATGAACAAAGTGTGCATATTGTTGTTACTTAAAGCTAGGGTAGGCCGTTATGAGAAACCAGTCCAAAGCCGTTCGATTTTGAAACATCCCACCGCTCACTTTACGGCGCCCTACAAAGCCACTCCGCCGAAGCCACTCCCCCAAAGCCACTCCCCCCAAGCCACTCCCCCCAAGCCACTCCCCCCAAGCCACTCCCCCGAAGCCACTCCCCCCAAGCCACTCCCCCCAAGCCACTCCCCCGAAGTCACTCCCCCGAAGCCACTTCCCAAGCCACTCCCCCCAAGCCACTCCCCCCAAGCCACTCCCCCAAAGCCACTCCCCAAGCCACTCCCCCAAAACGAATGAGACGATGGCTATAGGTCTGCCTACCATTGTTGAAGACTTCCGTCATGCGAGAAGAGTGCACGCAGGTAGGGTAGACAGGCATAGGTTACGCCATCCAATATTTTAATCCCAATCAAATTATAATTATTGTCTTATTACAGGCCTGTGAGAGCGAGGGATACATGATTCATTTAATTTGCCAGCTTTTAAGTATTTTATATTTTCTTGTCCTTCATATAAAGTATATATATTTTTTGAATTACAAAAATTCAAAATATATTATAATCTACCTCTATGTCCATCCGTCTATATCTCTTTAGTCCACCAATCATTAAACACATTTTGCTACGCTATAAACCCTAAATGTTCAGTAGGTCAACAGAGTATGTTAAACAACACATAAACCTTGTTAAAAGCCCCCACCAACAATTTAGTGTTTACCCTGATCCGCAAAGTAAATATCAGAGTGAACGTCCGCTACGTAATGGTGAACGTAGCCCATGCTCACAGGGGAAGGTAAATTGTAAAATTGACCGCACTTTAAACTTTGTGTACTCTCCATGTAAACAGCCAGAGGCATTACACGAGAGAATATTCCTCCTTTTAGGTCAGAGTTGTTCATGAATTGCAGGCGAGGGCAGATCACAACCTACATGGCTCAGTATGACCATATTCCATAAAAATAAAAAGATTTTCATATTCATGATTTCTGTACAAATGTTTGTGTTGTTCCCTTGTCTTCTTAGAAACTAGGCTGGAGGGCTGGCTTTCGCTCCCTGTCCGCAATAACACAAAGAAGTTTGGATGGGTGAAGAAGGTGGGAGAAATTAAACAGTCCGCAACGCCAAGTTGCGGCGCCAAAATATCAACATTGAACATAGACGCAATAAAAACCTCCCAGAGTCCTGATGTGTTTGGATTCTGTCGTTTTCACAGTATGTCATCGTCAGCAGCAAGAAGATTCTGTTCTACAACAACGAACAGGACAAGGAGCAGTCTATACCGTACATGGTTCTGGATATAGAGTGAGTACAGCATCAAAACTGCCCACTTAGAATTTATTTTTTCACAAAGCTGTCCCTGCTGTCAGATTTAATAAGTGCGAAAAATCAACCCTGAAATGGGCGAGATCCGATTATATATTTTTGGGAAAAACGTTCCAAAAAACGTTTTGGGGCATTCCTGTGGTGATGTGCGGAATAACACGGTGTTCTGTGTGTGATTGCAGTGTGAATTACATGATGAAGTCCTTTCTCCTTCTCGCAGCAAACTCTTCCACGTGAGGCCTGTCACTCAAACAGATGTGTACCGTGCTGATGCCAAAGAAATCCCAAGGATATTCCAGGTCATTTTCTACACAATATTTCCCAGAATAACGATTGAACTTGTGCACATGTGATGTGTTGGATTTCAGCTGCAGCAGCCAATATGCCATTAGTCTTTAGGATATTGTTATTTTGTTATTCAAGGGGCAGAATAGTCTAGCCATAGCTAGGGTGTTCTGGGTTTGATACCCAATGCCCTTGGCCTAAACATCCGTGGGAAAGATGCCTAACCACTACTTGGCCGGTAAAGATCTCTTGCTTTTCCTCTCTCGCTCTCTCACTGAATACACCACAATGCTCCTTCCAACTCGTCACTTGCACCTGATCAGTAGTGGAACCAAAGTCGTGATTACTAGTTGAGAGGAACGGATTTGACAAGGCCCCTTTTGACGCATTCAAAAACCAGACAAAAGACAACTGGCAGGCAAACGTTGTGTGGGAACATGATCCTCACCTCGATGACGTCTCCTCCAACCGATGCCCAAGTCAATTTTAGCAGAGACGCCGATTGCCACCGTTGTAGGAATCACTGACTCTCTCGCTCTCGCTCTCGCTCTCTCTCGCTCTCTCTTTCTTTCTCTCTCTTTCTTTCTTTCTTTCTTTCTTTCTTTTCCCCCCCTTCTCCACGGCAGATCCTGTACGCCAACGAGGGCGAGAGCAAGAAGGAGCCGGAGGTGGAGCCGCTGCCCATCGGGGAGAAGTCCAGCTACATCTGCCACAAGGGCCACGAGTTCATCCCCACGCTCTACCACTTCCCCACCAACTGCGAGGCGTGCACCAAGCCGCTGTGGAACATGTTCAAGCCGCCGCCCGCGCTCGAGTGCCGCCGCTGCCACATCAAGTGCCACAAGGACCACATGGACCGGAAGGAGGAGGTCATCGCCCCGTGCCGAGGTGAGGGGAGGCCCGGCCGCGCCCGTCTCTTTAGCGGGATGGTTCCTTTGTGTCTTTTTGTTGGGGTTGCTGTGGATTCACAATGTCGCAATATTCACAGGGATCAATATAGCTACACACTTATGCGTTAAATATACCGTTTTAAACAGTTTAGTGGAGGGGTCATAATGAGGTATATATTGAGATGTAAAGTATGGTATCAGACTTTAACTGGTTTTCGATTCTAGGATGTTTCAAAGTGTTTGGGTCATTTTAAGGGGATATCTTTTAATTAATTTAGAAAGAAAAAAATACTGGTTGTCACGATAAGTCAGTATTAACAATACCATCTAAAGTGGATAAACCACTATATTTAATCATAGGCTCAGCTCTATATTTTTCTCCCATTTCTGGCGTCACCCGTGTTGCGCTTTCTTCAACGTTGCTTGGAAATTAAATGACTTTCTTTAGAGCTTTGAGTCCTGCGCCGACGACGGCGTGTTTACTGGAGACCAGCCAACACGTATAGAGGAATGTAAAGTCGTGGGCTGTGTATTCTTATGCTCGTTTCCACGTTACGGTTCAGCCCTGTGGCGCAAGGTTCGCGTCTCCTCTTGACATGTCTGTAAACACATTCCGTTGGCCACGTCCCAAGCGCGTTGGGGTGTTTCTTCTTCCAACCTTGATGCATATCTGGGAGATGTTCCTTATTAGGAACCTTCCTTGTGAAAAGAGTCATGGAATAGAGGCAACCTCTGGAGGCTCATGACCTTATGGCACGCCTTATGTAATGGTAGACGAGGTCGTCTTAAACCATTTAGGCCCTTTCCCTCATCTGAAAGGAATTATACAATGTTTGATAGAAATGTGAATTAATGTTTGCCGAAACTTCAGATTCATTTGTAATGTGAATAAATCTAGTTTGAAAAAATTCTAGAATATTACCTGAACCCCCTTCTAAACATGCCACATTTCCTGGAGTGAAATTGGATGTTTGTGATCATCCCACTCTACCTATCGTCGGGACGCAACCATTATGTAACACGACTAACATATCATCCCACAGTGGCCACTGGTTCCGTCAAAGGAACCATAACATGAATCTACACAATCTACACCCAAAGTGACGATCCAAACGGGTCCACCATGGTTTCAACCTCTAACCTCGTCTTCCCCTTCCCTCAGTCAACTACGACGTGTCGACGGCCAAGAACCTGCTGCTGCTGGCCATCTCCCAGGAGGAGCAGCAGAAGTGGGTGAGCCGGCTGGTCAAGAAGATCCCCAAGAAGCCCCCGGCCACGGAGCACTTTGCCCGCTCGTCCCCGCGCGCCTCCATGAAGGTTCAGCCCAGCCAGTCCATGAGGAGGCCCAGTCGGCAGCTGCCCCCCGGCAAGAGCAGGTGAGCGGGAACAACCCGGGAACCCTTTGTTTGGATACTCTGTTGTGTCCGGCCATCGCACGATGCACTAAGCCGTAGGGGGTCTGTTCCCCGCGCGACCGACGGGCGATAAGTTGACCTGTACCTCGACTGATGGCCGATAAGTTGACCTGTGGCCCTCGACTGATGGGCGATAAGTTGACCTGTAACTCGACCAATGGGCGATAAGTTAACCTGTACCTCGACTGATGGGCGATGAGTTGACCTGTACCTCCTGAGACACGGGCGGCTTAGTGTTGACCTTTGGGTGGACTGTGTGTATTAGCCACATGCGTTGGTCCGTGAGCGCGTCTCTGCGTGGCTGGTGGATTTACGCGTACTTGCTGAGGCAGAAGTCTCATTGAAGCTTCACCCTGACGCTATTCCTTGTCCCACCAAACCCCAACTCGTTCCATTGATTATTGACTAACTGCTGATAAACACTCAGAGACACCAGCATCTGTCTGGCTACTTCCATATATGTTAGTGAGTGGCTGATGCTTTGCCAGGTGATGCTACTTGCCATACTTTGCTACCTGTCATGGTCCGGTACTCATGTTGATAATGATGACTGTTTCTGGTTCTAAAGGATGCACGATCACACAAATAGTCACTGTTTCACCCTTCCAAAATAAATGTTA
The DNA here is from genome assembly GCF_902167405.1 of Gadus morhua. Taxonomy (NCBI): domain Eukaryota; kingdom Metazoa; phylum Chordata; class Actinopteri; order Gadiformes; family Gadidae; genus Gadus; species Gadus morhua. The sequence goes on from NC_044052.1 coordinate 5,763,623, forward strand.
TACGATCATTTGAGAGGGAAATTGTAACCAGTATGTTGGCACTTTCAAAGTCAAATGAAAATTAAATGATCCCAATGGGGGAGATTAGGATGCAGCCAGTATTAACAAGCACACCATCAACAAGACACCGACTAAGATAACAGTTAGTGATGGAAACACCATCAAAACACAAATGACAGAGACCAGTACATAAGAATACATAAGATACAGTGCAAGATTGCTACATAGGTAGGCCAAGATAAGCAGTCGTCCAGGGGAACAGTGTGCAGAAGAGACATAAAGTGCAATAGTGTAAAGTGCAATAGTGACATAACGTGTGCAAATTCATCATGTTAATGGCAGTACAGACAAAGGAAAGTTTGTATTGTTTAGTCCTGTTAGTGTGGACTCTGAATCTCCTACTGTGACTGAATCATCAGCAGGGTTTCTATATTTATATATGTTTACATATATTTTCTTTATAGGTCACACATAGGGTTGACGTGTCATACGTGAATGGCTGTGGCCTGTGTGTTTGATATGCAAAGCAGAAACTCTTAACTTCCAGGTTACTGGATGTGGGTCTCCAGGACTGGCACTGGCACCTGGATGATATCGATGATGACTTTTCATCTATTCGTTTCTGATGAGCCCGTAGGGTAACCATGACAACCGGTGTGCAGTGTGTTATTGTTTTTTTCTGCTGTGCAGTGCAGTGTGTGAACGGATCGCTAAGCAACCAAATGTGTCTTGTGCAGAGCATACTTTCAATGAGGGGATCGAGTTACTAATGGCAGAATATAATGATTGAACACCTTTTGGCTTTCATTTTGAAGAGCTGTGTCTTGGATATGGAGGAAAGCCATAAGGCTCAGGTGGAGATCTAGTTTGCCTGATTGTTAATGATGGTTCATCTAATTGGGATGGAACTTGAAAGCTATTAGTTTCAGTTTATAAATCGATAATCCTAACCTTGAAATGTAACTCCCATGTCCATCATTGTTGCGTCAATAGGACAATGTCTAAAAGGATTCTGTGCGCAAAGACTATAACTTGTCTTACTGTCGCCATCTTATGGTGGAATGATGTATTACTCAGGATGTCTTCTACCTCTTTCATGGAGAGAAAAAAAGAGCATAAATCAGTGCAGATTTCAATATTTACTGTCTGCTTTGTGCAAAAGTTACATTTGAATCATTTTGATTGCGTTTCTGGAACTTTTTTTAACTCCAAGAAAGTACAGTATCCAAAAGTGATGGACCACTTTGTCATGTATTTAGGATGCAACTTTTGTCCTGGTCATTTATAGTTGGTACGGTTGAAGACTACAGGATGGTATTGTTTAACCCATAGGATGTGGAACTGTTAAACTCACTACATGCATTACTGTCTTTAGGAGTCATTAATGTGAAATAAAACGGCCATCATCTTTGTGTTGCAGCATAACTGTCAGTATGTGGACAAATTCTACTATAAGCTTTTAATAATATTACTCCCATGTCACATGTATAGATTGCAGAAACAATCTAAGGAGGAAAATGTGCAGGTTTTCTGAAAAATACCTTTCTGCTTAATGAAACTAATGTTCTGGCACTCATTTGTTGGTTTGTACATTATTCCCTATTTACAACTATGCAGTCAGCATAATTGTCTCTTCTCTTGTGAGACACTGATCTCAGACTGACTTATTCTGCCCTATTGTGATCCTGCCTGTCATGGTACTTTCATTTACCGTCGCTCACTTTATCTTGCTTTCTCTTCTTTCCAGTTAACCTCGTTGATGGAAATGTGGGTGCAGTTTCCCCCCCACCCCCCACCCTACTCTCCCTCGGGACCGATTCAGCGTCCCCACGTTCACGTCACGCGCTGATCTGAACCCCGACCAACCTGCCAAAGGTATCCCTCACTGTCTATCCCTAGATGAAGTTCTTTCCTGGTCGCCGCGGCGATGCGGGGAACACAACCGTCACTCTCCTCCATCAGGACCATTTCGGGAGTCTCGCTCGGGGAACTCTGAAAGCTTTGTTTTATTTGTTTTATTTAGTTTTCTACACACTTCCAGAAGGGATCCCTGGGTCTTGACTGATGGCCAGTTCTGGGGGAGAGGAGGCTATTGCTGGGGTTGGGGTGGGGTCGGAGGGTAGGAGTGTTCCTTGAAGAAGGGTGCTGATAGGCCTTGGCTTACCTCAACACAGCACCACCACGTCCATGCAAGGATTACAATTGCAATGGCTGAACTCGGACGCATGACCAACAAAAAGAAAAACTGTTGTTGTTTTTTTTCCATTGTTTAATGGGTCCCATGGTGAACACTACAGTAAAAGGGCAAAAAAGAATCACATGACTTATGATTAAGTAAAAAAAAAAGAAAAGCTGGATTTCTTCAACCGTGCTGTTGTATACATGTGTACAAACCCTTATATACCTTCCACCTGCAAAGTTCTTCGTGCTTCTTCCCCTGCCGTGGGTTTGAGCGACGGCGTCGTGGAGAAGGCACTCGCCTCAACGGCAAGGGGCCGACGAACATTAAGGAGGTATCAAAGGAGCAGTTTCACATGTGACGCCCACCGCTTCTTTACGGTAGCCGGCTCATCGGGTGGGCGTGTGTGTGCGTGTGTGTGTGTGTGTGTGTGTGTGTGTGTGTGTGTGTGTGCCTACGCTACAAACCACAGCCAAGGGGGCGGCTTGAATTAACACGATTCCATGAACTTCACCTCACGGACCGCCCCACACGAAAGGTAAAAGAGGTCATTTTGGATGTTCCTAATTCCTAATGATCGTTGCCTGGCTTTTTTTTTTAAGTAGTTTTCAATGTGCACATTGTGCACAGCATAGGACTCTACCTTAATCATAATCTACTTGAATGGTTTCTCAGTTTCTCCTCATCTAAGTGCAGCCCTCTACATTCCAGCTTTCTGAAATGAAATGAACCAATTTTTTTTTTTTCCCCTTTCTATTTTGATTCCCTGGAACAAGATAACGCCACAAAATCGTATGAACCGAACAGCACTATAGATTTCAATAGTATATTTTTTTTCCTAAAAAAAAATAAACGTTTGTCCTGATATTTTTGTATTAAAAGTAACCAAACTCTTTAGTGTGGACACGTTTTGGTGTGTGTGTGTGTGGCTCACCTAGTAGGGGGAGAGCAACTTGTGTTTTTTTGTGTGAAGTGCTCCTCCTTAACCAAGCAGCATGTTTTATACATATAAATATACACAGTATATATATATATTTTACGTGACATAAAACGCACATTGTATATTATTTATACTGGCTTGTCCACTTTGTATTTAAGGGCGTTTACATCCAGATTGCATGTTTGCTACCGAACTTCTCCACATAAATAACCACTTTATCAATAAAGACATGGATGTGACTTCTGTCTGGAATTATTGTGTGGTTCAAGTAAAAATAATGTACACCAGTGAACACCAAACAAGCCGAAAGGCAACATTAAATATCAATATTCTAGTCTGGTTTATTGTTGGTCTGTTTTATTGAAATATCATTTATGGAATAAAAACATGGCTCAAAAATACAGTACATCTGCATCACCTGAAGATGTAATATTTGGTCACAGCACCTCTTAATATTGCATTTCTCAAATCTCTTGTTTGAAGGTTCCGTGTGTGGATATAATACTTGTACTACGAAATACTAAAGAGAGAAATGTTTGTATTGTAGGATACATTCATGTTCCACCAGTCGTTTTGGTAACAGTGGAAGACAAGGATACAATACAGGTCTCAGGCATGGACAACCTGGTCGGCTTCAGGGAAGTATCAACTTCAAAAGTTGATACTTTTAAGTTGATACTTAAAAGTATACCCCCACCCCCCCCTAGTCTTCCTTCTTAGTGCTGCTGCTACTATTACTGCCGTCCTTTTTCCTGTAGTGGAGCACCGTGGCCAGCACCCATATATTCAGCAGCCCCATGACCACGAAGCGCACCAACACTGTAACAAAAGGTTCAATAAGGGCGTCATACATAGTGAAACCTGCACTGTGCTTTCCCATTAGCGGCTTCTAGTGGCTTAAGTTAGAACTGCAGTAAAAGATCGATAGAGGGGGCGAAAGTGGCCTAGAATTGTTTCGGCGTCAATACTTTCGGGACTCATTATGTTATGTTTGAATATTGTACACACAAGTCTCAACCTCAGCAATGGAAAAGCATATCTATTATAGCAACTGTTTTTAGTGGTGATACTAATCTTTTTGAATGATAGTTCTCACAGATGTGTACTATTCAAGCAGATCTTACCCTGCGTATCCCCAGTGGTCATGACAGTGGTGTAGATCCTCGCTGAAACAAGACGCAACCATTTCATGTTAAAATATGATCAAATACTTGTTGAAATGTGTGAGAGATTGATTTTGTTAGTACGTCTATACGTAGCAATAAAGCATCTCACAATCATGTATTCCCTCCATTCTTGGGACTAGTAAAGTCAAAGTCAAATGTATTTCTACAGCACAGTATCAGACACAGTGGTTATTCAAAGTGCTTTGAAAAAAAAAAAAAAAAAGAACGAAATATAAATATAGATAATTATTCAAGTAACAACAAAATAAAACAAAACAAAAACAAGATTAATTGAAAGCAAGAGAACTATTTTAACTAATACTTTATTACAAAACGTCTACAGTGTGTAATTTGAGTTGACTTGCTGTTAACCCCATAAGGGCAACCTTTATTAACACACAAACGGCTCAATTAATCAATACAAATAAGGACAATGGCGGTCTCGATAAAACCATAACCCTGTCTTCTGGGTTCACTAAAACTTCCCATACTGATATCATTTGTTTATCTTTTCTCAACAGTACAATGCATGGTAACTGCAGCAATGCATGTACATGTGACTCATCAACTGGCACGCTTGGTTTGGGTTGAGTTGTGTTGTGTTGTATTGCAAGAACACTCACTCAGAGTTGTGTAGATGGCCAGGGACCAAGACAGGGCGCTGACCTGGTTGGAGTCCTTAGTTCTCCATAAGCACTGCAGCTGGGCAAACTTACTGCCTGCACTGATGAATGTGCACAGACTCTGACAGACAGACACAGAGCTTGTGAGTTTGTTGGACCAAGTTGTTATAAGCTGTCAGTCAGTGGGGAACAATCTAATGAGAAACATGCATTTCAAAATGAATGCTGATATAACACTATAGTCCAAATAAAAAAAATTGGACTGGAAATTTCTTGCATTTCTTGCCCTTTCACAACTTAGAAACACAAGGAAATGTCGTAAGAATATATCAGGTGTACTGAACGCCACCCCATATGCCGAGGTATCTGTGCGGCCTTACAATATTAATTGATTAACATAGTCAAACACATTTTGTTTAACAGATTAGTTGAAATTTTTGTTTTTTTAATAGTGGATATTTAAAAAAAGAATGGAGAAAATGTATGCATTACATCGAGGGCCTGAAGCCACAATTCGATTCTTACCATGGCTAAGTCTATGATCCACTTCTGCACAGTGATGAGCTTCCAGCCCACGATGAACCTGAGCAGCACGTTAAGGTAAGGTACCAGATACGTGCCGTCACACGAAGAACAACATTCATATCCAACTCATCTGCAGGCATTGACTTCTTTCCCACAGAATACACAGTCCCTAATGTGTGCGTGTAATGTGTTATTTATGTTTGTGGTGACGTAGTCAAATTTAAAATAAAATGTGAAAGGATACACGAATGCATAGCCAAAACTCTGTCGCAGATCGCCGTTGTAGTGAAGAATCAACAGAAGGAGCATGGCATCTAGAGGATTGGGAGAGACGATGAGGTGTTAAGGCCACCCTAGCACAGTAAACAGTAATGCAGGATCAGAATGTAAAGCATAGGGGTTTACATTTAAACTAAGTAAACTATGTGGACAAGCAAATTAAAACATTTACAAAGACACAAAAAGCCAGGCTAGAACAGGATTCCTCATCCGTGACTTTCCCCTTGGGGATGACTTAAGTACCTATCTGTTACTAACTTATTAAATTTCTAGAAGTTCAAAATTGAAGTTCAAGACAAGACTAGGCTTGACGACGATCAAATTATCATAATTGATATGTAAATGCCTGAAACTAATACATTTGAACTCACCTTGGGCAATGAGGATCGGGTATTCGAGATACGTTGGTGGTGGGTAATCGTAGTACATCTGGTACGCGACGAAAACAAGGTACCTGTATGATGAGTAGAGACACGTTACTGATTAAAATGAGATATGGTGTGGGACAAAGGTGTGCTAACGAAAAGAAGCAACATAAGTTTAAACTGCCATGCCCGCAATGCAAGTGAGGTGGATTATGAATTGCATTTATGGTCCATTGGGGTTCAACTGAATCACAAATTGGGAATGAGTAGACTAAGAAACATGATTGACAAAGACAACACACATGCAAATCAGGTTCTTTGGTTAGAGAAACTGGTTACCATGCAGATAGTTGGACCTTGAGTAAATTGTTTTCCTCCTAAATGTCCTTCACATTCAAATAAATTAAAAAACGTGGAGACATATGCACAATGCTTCACAAGGCAAACAACTGTTATGTAGGCTGTAATCCATTCGAGCATGCGCCCTGGTCACTTTTAGTAGGTCATGGCTCACCAACATAGAAGAGGCTGCTGCCAGGCACAAAGAGGAGACAAGACACTGGTCAATTATGTAGGCACAAAGCCGCCTATAAGACTCAGCTCGCTTCAATATTTTGAAATTGACTACTCCAACATCGCACTCTTCAAGAAAGGGACAAACTACCCCCTGAGTGAAAGTGAAACCTTATGGATGGACACATTGTTCACATTGTCAACCAGAACCGACACACGGGTTAATTGATGGAGGGACGGTGAAAACAGAATTCCACGAGTTGTAAACTGCTCGGACCACAATCGACAAGCAATGGCCGCACAGCCAGCTAAGCACAGATGCCTGCAGGAAAACATATCAAGTTTTTTTTTTTAAATGCAGCTTCCTGTTTCTTGCATAACCCAAACGCGTGTTCCTAGGTCTTGGCAAAGCAAATGTCTTTTTTAAATTCATAGGGTAAATAAACCACCATTGGTGATCTTTGAGAAAGTGTCCCTCGGTCCATCCCTGCCCTCCCTCCAAGTACCACCGTTGTGGGATAACTTCATGGGAATCAACGCTAAAACATTACCTTCATTACGTTGTGCACATCATAACAACAAAAAGACAAAGAATTACGTAGTTTGATCAGATACAATCACACGTTTACCCTATCAACTCGAGGAGAAGGCTGTTGAGGCTGACTCCTTTGGTTGATTTGGCCCGCATCAATAGGAAAATCTGCGGGAATTTCAGCACCATACAGACGAATAACGTGGTGAAGTTGGCAATGTGCAGTAATTCATGCGATTCCATTGTGCACGGACGTAGGCGGACAGAACCCGACACAAAAGTGAAGTAGATGTTGATCAGAAGACGGACTCAATGCGTCGATGCGGAGAGGCGACGCGCCCAGATGTTGCTGCGGTGCCCCCGGCTCTAGCGCTCTATTGCTTGCTAAAACAGTAATTCAAATTCACTTCCGCACACATCCACTGTCAGACCGTGGAAGTTTTGCTGCAGCCCTGGTTTTCTATTGGAATTCTGGCACCATCTGCTGGATTCAATAAGTTATAATATTGTAGAAAAGTTCATTTCAATAATTCCATTTTAAAAGTGGATCTCATATATTATGTCGATTCATTACACCCCAACTGAGATATTTCCAGCATTTATTTGTTAAGGACTTGGCACCTGCCCACACTGCCAAAAGTACCAATACCTCGTTTAATGACCAAGGGATTAGTGTGCTTGATTGGCCAGCAAACTTGGCTGACCTGAAGAACCCCATAGATAATGTATGGGGTATTGTCAAGAGGAAGATGAGAGTGGTTTTACTGGTCTTTTAACATTTTAAAATTTTCTGAGATTTTGGGAGGAATTTGGGGTTTTCATGAGCTATAAGCCATCATCAAGATCAAAACAAATAAAGACCTGAAATATTTCACTTTGGGTGCAATCGATATAATATGAGTCTTACTTTTAAATTGAATGATGGAAATAAAACAACTTCTCCACAATATTCAAGTTTATTGAGATTCTTTCTTACATATTCAAAAATAGGCTGCAGCAATGAAATAATTCAGCGTTATATTTTGATGTGATACAGCGCTGTTTATTTAATGTGAACAACGTTAAATGTATAGCTAACTGGGCAGAAACTCCGGGTCTGGTTTGGACCGACGGCTGCAGCTCAGGAGCATCAGTCTGTCCAGCCTCATCACCTCCCGGCCCAGCGGGGTGTCAATCCTGCTGCCCAGCATCCGGTTGGTGGTGTGGGGGACTTTGTCCGAGAACGGAGACATATTAATGGGGACAGGCTCCTCTACCCTCGGCCGCCCCTGAAACATGGGGGAGAACCGGGGAGAGATTGGTCAGATCCTTGATTAGATAAGGGATAGGAAAGATAGGAAATGAGAGTGACACAGACTGACTGACTGCTCAACAATAGGTCAATCTAGATCTATATTTCTATATTACTAGTTCTATGGTAATCACTGAAGTCATGGCATGTCTATTGGATGTAGGCTACAGGAGTTCCTTCATTTCTATAATTCATATTGCATATCATAGACCAGGCCTATTCAACTAGCGGCCCGTGGGCCAAATGCGGCCCCTCTTAGTTTTTTTCTGGCCCGCAAGAGGTTGCATGCAAAAAATAAATAAAATAAAGGAGAAACATAGTTGCATGCAAATCAGGTTTCTGTGTGTAGCCGGTGATACTAGCCAGTATCAGTACCCCACAATCAGGAACTGGCATCACTTATTCTGACAAAGTTTGGCTCAACTGATATGTGTGAGTCTAGCTTTTCTCATATGAATGCCATCAGAACAAGGGCACGTTGCTCCATGACCTATGAGAAGCTGCATGAGTGTCTCAGGATGAGCCAAACTAGGCAAACAAGGCAGTGCAATCTTTCTCACTGACTCACTGGCTCAAAATGTCTCATATGTACAGTAGTTCTGTTTTGTGATGATTCAAACAACATTGTTGAATTCTAAATACGTGTGCAAAATATGTGAGAACAAAATCTTTTATAATGATACGATTAAAAGTGAAGAAGGAAGGAATGCGTCTGACAAGTTTATTCCATGTAGTAGCACTATATATATTAAGTTAACACTACATTAAGTACGATTTATTTGTAGCAATTCATTCACATAGTTTTACTCGGTGTGGCCCCTGAACCCCCAGTGGTTTTCCTTTTCGGCCCACTTGTTAAGGAGGTTGAATAGCCCTGTCATAGACCCTGGCCCATAGACAATATTTATATTGAAACATGCCTCTTAACCCTTACCAATTGATCATAGTTCTTGAGAAAGCTCCAATTCTTCTCCCTGCGAATAACAACAAAAATTATAGATAAGATTAAATTAGATTCAATTTTATTGTCATTGTGCAGAGTAGGCCTACGGAGTAGGCCTACCAGTACAGAGACAACGAAATGTAGTCGGATAACTAAACAGAAGTGCAAATGAGCAATTAAGGTGCAGTTTGAACATGAAATGTCGTATAGTCCAACATAATAATTATACAATTATTACAGCATAGCGACCACACTTGATTCTTAATAGTCTCAAACACTCCTATTTACCATTTACGGACTGCACTCATTTCCGATTGCACGCATTCTCGCCATATTTGGTCTTGTATAAGAGGGTCACTTTTGGATGGATGTTCCACTGAAGGGCCATCTTCTTTACTGTTGTTTTTCGGTGCTTTGCGCACCAAACCTAAATGTTTGGTAGCATTGGGAATGCCCCCAATTGGTCGATCTGGTAACCGGTAACCAACAGAAGACACACGTCGCAAATCGTTAAGTTCCATTTTTTTGTACAATATGCAAATGGTAACGCGTAATATTTCTGACCGTAGAATGCCTACGTTAATTATCACCTACTACTTCAGCAAGTGAAATCCGCCTCTGAAATCACTGCTTGTCCACATGCACTGTTTTTTTGTTCCTGTTTTGTTTAGATCTCCCCTGGAAACAGAGCTGTGACGAAGGAAGCTCAATGACCCTTGTTTTTTTAAGTGCCATTCATTGACTTTTTCCCTCCACCGTTTTATAGCTTTTGCATTTGCCTTCTGTTAAAGAAGACTTGTATTTTAAAGCAAATGATATATTTTTATTAGCTTGAGGATCGGATAGTTGTTGTTGTTGAATGCAACACAATCGCGGTCCATCTGCTCATTTTTATTCCAATCGCAATTAATATCTGTACCTTTTATTTTGAAGCCCAAAACACTTTTTATACTTTTGTTTTGATAATAACGTTTCAAACCGGAAGTTGCTATACGTCACGACAACAACAAACTTGACAGCTGCGATGGTATTTTCCCGGCAAATTACTTCATGATTGAAGTGTTTTGGAAGGAATAGAGAGGTCGAGGTAATGACACATTTTGTTATTCGTATTTAACAATGTATATGACATAAGGAGTGTTTGTAAAGCACATCGTTGGAGGCTTTGACTGCAGAACAGTAGGCTTGGCCCATCATATGCAGGCTTACCACGTAGATCTGCTAGCTTCCTCCTGCTAATTTATACCATACGTATTACGATTGAATTAAGTTCTAAACAACCTGACGTTGAGACATTTCTTGGTGCTTGAAGCCCTATTCGACCAGTCACCAATAAAGTGAATACAATACTATGTACCAATGTAGACAACCCACCAGCCTAGATGTTACTCCTAAAGCTACTATCAGCTCGTCTGTCTAAGCAGAACCCAGCAACACACTTAACGTTACCGCTCATTATTCATGATTGGGTTTGATTAAACATTCCATTCATCTTTTGGCATTCTGAGAATAAGATGCTTTATGGTGGGGGAGAGGGGGAGTCTGTTAGCTGTTCTTGCAAGCAACTGGTCAATGTTTGGCTCCATCAAAACAAGGTAGCTCTATCGAGGAACACTGGCTTAGAAGTCCCGCCTTTGACATAGATATATGTCTAATTGACCCCGACATTATTTTTTATGACTACATAGGCATATGAAATGTCACTGCAAATAATCAGAACTGCAGTGACATGTTGTCATTGGATATGGCCACTCAAACTAATCCATCAATGTATTGATGCCTCCTAATTGGAATAGTCAGGTTATGGTTAGTGAACGGGATGATTGTGGAAATTCTGGGCAGACAAACAAGAAGGTGCTTATTGATACTAGGACAATACTCTTCCATCTTTTATCTTGGTATAGTCTTGTCAAAGCTGGTCAGTGACCTTATTAGAGAGGCATAGGATTCCATGAACTTACTTTCCCCATCCAAGAGCAGGGGCAAGGTGTTCAGGCACCGTTTTATCCACTGAGGGCTGAATATGCCTTTTCCTTACACATTAAGAGAGCCAGAGCAGATGGTGGGCGTGGGGAAATTGAGCCCATAAGTCAGGGATTCGGTTTCTTGTCCAGACAGCCGAAGTTAAGATGTCACTTTAATGATGACACTGCATTCACAACCCTGCAAAGCCTCCCATGCGTGCTATTCCACCTTGCTGCCACCGTTGCACAATGTTTGTGTACACTCTCACCCCACAGCAACATTCTCTGCATAGCGAGCCTTGTTGTGGCCAAGCAGACTTTAACTGGTGTCGGGTGGGTGAGTGGACGGCAGCAAACATATTTGGCAATCAAGAGTGACATTGTAGCCGACTGGTGTCAGAAGCTCAAATACCCTCTTTCAGAGACCGCAGGCTGTAAATAGCCACTAAACTTTGGAGCCAGAAGATCATCTCAGAGCCCACACAGAGACAGGCTGCTGTGTGTATGTGTGGGGTATAGGGATTGGAAAGGGCTGACCTGTCTGTGGCCAGTAGTCACCCAGTCTCTGGTCCTAGCAGGGTTGTTTTTAGTCTTAGCTGGACTTGGGGGACTTGTGGAGATGAACCAGGACGAGGCTTATGGAGAGTCCAACAGTGAGTGAGTGACTGACTGAGAAGCTGCAAGGGCTAGGTGGTGATAGGATCAGACTGTGTGGTTGCTATTCTCTCTCTCTCTCTCTCTCTCTCTCTCTCTCTCTCTCTCTCTCTCTCTCTCTCTCTCTCTCTCTCTCTCTCTCTCTCTCTCTCTCTCTCTCTCTCTCTCTCTCTCTCTCTCTCTCTCTCTCTCTCTCTCTCTCTCTCTCTCTCTCTCATATATATATCATGTTTGCTGTTGTTTTACATCGGATTGTCACCAATATACCTCTTGTGAAGTTATTTTTTGAAAAGCTTTACAATGTTTGCTGTAGTTTGTATACTGTGCACATGTGAATGGACTGTGTTTCAATAAGGCATGGAAGATAATAAGGAAGGCTATAGAATGCCCTAGCATGTTCCTAGCAAACATAATTAGTTCCCTCTCATTGTTAACAACTTGAAAGGTGACGGTACTCATAACGTCATGTAGCTGCTTCACCAAATGAATGCTAGCTACCATACATTGAAACGGGACAAATGTGCTATGCCATGGTCTTCTCTGAAGTAAAGCTCTGTCTTAATCTAGGTCCAGGTTTAATTTCCGAATCAATACCATGGCCTTCTATTTCCCTACAATTTCTGTCAATATGACCACAAAAAGACCCAACGAAATATAATTATCTAACATGATTCTCGTGATCTCCTAGCACTATATCTCAAGTAATGGTGGTCTTCAGAGACAGGGCTCACATACGGCGGCAGGGCACCTGAAAGCCTCCAGCTCCGTGGCTGTGCCGCCGCATTACGCAGTGCTGCCGGTGTCTTTCGCTGGGATTAAGACCTACTTTTTCCCCTCTCAAAATAGCCCAGCTGTTCTGATACCATTAATTCATGTTTTTTTTCCCCTCTCCCTGCGCGGCCTCAGGCCCCCAGGGGGAGATGACTAAGGAGGATGTCCCCGAGCCTCTGGAAGGACGGGACTCTGTCCTTGGCCATCACGCACGCCTGTCTGCCCATCTGCAGAACAGTGGCCCGCAACAGGCCGTCATCCACCAGGTGGCCTCCGCACCCATGCCCAGCGACTGTGGTGAGTCTCCTTGACACGCACACACGCTGACACGTACACACACACACACAGTCACACACATACACATAACGCACACACACACACAACGCACAGACTCACACACACATATACACACACGCACACACACACGCTGCATATATTGGCGTGTATGATGAATGACACCCTGTGGGGTGTTCTCTTGCGCTGGGCGCTGCTTTGGTGGGGCCACAGCTCATCTGCCTGAGTGTAGTTTGAGTCCAAGCACTTAGGGAGAGAGTTTCTCAAACGTACGATCGGTTTTACATGGTGCATCATTAGGGGTAAAATGACTTTGCAAGGGTCGAACCCTTTTGATCATCTCCAAAAAAAAATATCTATGAGTGATGAGATCATTACATTTATCCATTGTCCATTTATTGCCCACAAAATGCAGTTTCCCCCCCGCCTCTAAAAATGAGAGCAATAGTTTCATTGTTATTCACTGGCGCCCTGCCAACCCCCTAATACTGCATCCAATAAAACCTTTGGATTCATAACAACGGACACAAAATAAATGTTTCAGTATAGGTTGTTGTGAGAGGACGTATAGAGGCTGGAAATCCTACTACATTTAATAGGCTCAGCCTTTAAACGGTCATAAAAACCACATGTTTAGAAACAATTGGAAGCCAGGAGATGTCCCCCCCCCCACAGCCACACCGGGACGTGCTGCACCAACCCAATCCCTGCTGTCTCCCTCTCTCTCCCCCTCTCAGAGTTCTCCTTCTTCGACCCCAGCGACCATCAGTGCAGGGAGATTCTGCTGGACCCCAACACGACCGTACCGGAACTCTTTGCAGTCCTCCGACAATGGGTACCCCAAGTCCAGAAGAACGTCGACCTCATCGGCAGTGAGGTGAACACCGCCACCCCGTGCATACATTCCTGCTCCCGAACGCTCCTGTCTTTTGCCCCTTTCCCACCGACAGTACCAGCTCAACTCGCCGCGCCTTAGCGTGGCACCACTTGGTTTGGTTCCAATCAAGTCGTGTTTCCATCTAGAAAGCACCTCTTCAACGGGGGCGGGTCGTCATAGCACGCATGAGCGAAACTGCGACACATACGCGACCACGCGACACATCAACAGGCAGGGTTAGGCACAGGAGCGTCTGCACCTCTGTCACGGTCCACGGCGTGTTCTTGCACGCTGATACTGCCATATTCAATAATCAATCACTATTTTTGACTGAACGCAGATGCTAGTATTTAAAGATGCTAGATGTCAGGCTCCGACGTCGCTCTCATCATTATTCGTCCGGTGGCGACACCAGCAGCCTGTTTACGTCACACAAAAGTATCCGATCAGCTCTCTTGGAATTTCGACGGAGGTGAGACCAAAAAGTACCAGGTACCACGTTTTGCCGATGAAAACGCAAAAAAAGGCGGGTTCGAGTCGAGGCGAGTTCGGTACTGTCGGTGGGAAAGGGGCATTTGTGTCCCATGGCACTATAGGGCACAATGCTTATTTCTAGTCCTCCACTCCCAAGTCATAAAAGAACATAGGAGCTCACCAACAGCATCGCAGACTAGTAAACAATACACCTGTGCAGGCTTAAGGCTTTATCTGCGTCATGGGATGTTCAGAAATATAGTACAACTAAAAGTCCAACTTCATTATATGAATCAATTTCAACACACAGTGCTACAAGGCATGTTGCTCTATTATTTATGGTACCAAGTAAGTTCGACGAATAAGTCATGCCCTACTACCAGAACATAACAGCCAAAGTTTGTCCCGACACTGGCGGTGTTAAAAGTAAAGTTTAATGCGTTTCAACCCAGCACACTGTTTAGGGCCGGCATCTGCATTGCAGTGAAATGCTGCAGTCAAACAAAGCACCTGTCTCCTTCAGACTTTACCCAACGTCTTCCCTTCTGGGGGGAACTAAACCATGTCCTTTTATCCCCCGTTCTTCGCTTTGCATGCGTTGCGGAACCACAGATTCTGAAGCGAGGCTGCGGAGTGAACGACCGCGACGGCCTGACCGATATGAGTCTGTTGCACTACTGCTGCAAGGCCGGAGCCCCGGGCATCGGTAGGTAGGCCGATAGGCTGTTGTACATGCACGGGTTTGACCTCACGTCAAAGGACTTTTGATGTTTAGTTGTTTGTATTTAAACTTTATTGAAAGTTCATGTTCCATTTTCATGTGCATTTCGGTGCATTTATATGCATTACTTAATAATTATTGAAATATTAGTATGTTTGAGAGTTGTTACCCCTTTGTGTGTTATTTGAAGGCAATGACATCTGAACCCCAGAACAGGGCTACGGTATAATAGTAAAAACCTATCATGAAAGTGATACCTCTGTTTGGGTTATGTGTCCGAGCTCAGCATTCACTCTAGCATGGCAGAGAGCTAGAGAGATGGAAGGGAACAAAAAAGAATCCAATCACTAGATGGGTCAAAGCAGATGCACATCTGTCCATCTCCCCCGCCCTACCCCACCCCACCCTCCCCATCACTCACACACGTCCTAATCCTCCTCCAGGCGACGCAGACACGGCCGCCAGCTTCGCCCGCCATCTGCTGGCCCTGGGCGGCCAACCAAACCTCCGCTCGCGCTGGACCAACATGCGGGCCCTGCACTACGCCGCTTACTTCGACGTGCCACAGCTCATCAGGGTGGTGCTGCAGGCCTCCCAGCCCGGGGGTAGGAGCCTGGGGAGCCTGGGGAGACGGGGGAGGCTGGGGAGGCTGGGGGGGGTTGTGTCTGGTGGTGCCAGCATGGGACTGAAGAGCTTCTGTTCTCCAACCGTCAAGCACCAGTGACTCAAATATAATAACAACAAGGGTTTTTATACTAATTGGGAGATTTACTTTACTTTCTTATATTATCTTATTAATGATGAAATGTGTTCTCATTATTATTGTTACAATGATAAATTGTATTTGCCTGATGATTTTAACAACACGTTTAGAGGAAAAAAAATCCTACCTTTGATATGTAAATTCAGCTTTACATTCAACAGTTTAACACCTTAATACAATCCGTCAGCCTGACGGCTGACAGCAACAGCCGGGGCAAATGTGCAGCGTAGAGTCTGCTAATGGAGTGCGATTAGCGTGGAGAGACGTGTAGCAGCCCACGGTTGAGTTAGGTCCACGTCAGCGATCCGTCAACACTGGCGTGCACGCAGTGCACGGTGAACCTCCCGTTCCAAAGCGCTGGGTGTTTTTTTTTTGTATCTTCTCTAACGTCACCTGTAGGAGGGGAATGAGCGCAGCTCTCATGGACGTCGCTCGGTGATTGACTCGTGGCTTTAAGATTCTCTGCAGCCACCTGCCACTGTCCGCGGTTCACTTAGCGACATGCTCAGGCGTCAGGCGCCACTTCTTCCCCGAGGTGCGTTTGGGGGGACGGGGGTGTTGGGTATAATTGAGACTCATGGAAATGAGGTAGAAATCGGTGACACGTGCGTTAAATAGGTGTGACCGGTGGGGGATTGGGGGGGGGGGGGGGGGGCGGGGAGATGATTGAGAGCTCATCCTTTCTCGGTCACACGTAGTATGAGGCTGATATACAGCGATAAGTTTTAAGCGCTTTATGCAAAGTTGATTCCCTGTGCTGACTTTCCGGGGTGAGGTGCAGGATAAGCAGGAGAGGGGGAAGTGGGATAACGCGGCAGGTTTCGGTGGCTGTCTGTCAGAGGGGGGGGGGGGGGGGACTCGGGTGAGCTGTACGGCTGCATATCATCAAGCAGGATGGCACAGAGACGTTGTGCATAAGGAGGGTTTTGTGTTTTTGTGGAAGAAGATTTACTCTTTGTGTGTGATGCCAATTTGCTGCAGGGTTTGAAAATCCCATCTTAGGATGTGTTGCGACCAGGTCCAAGTCAGGTGACGTAGCAAAGTGGAAGCCAAACAGATTCCCATTGTGCAGTGCACTGTGACCATGTGTCCACCAAAAGGTGTGGAAGTAGGCAAGGCAAGGCAACTTTATTTGTATAGCACTTTTCATACACAAGGCAGACTCAAAGTGCTTCACGTGTAAACATTGTCATACAATAAAATAAAATGATATATAAGTAAAAGAAAACATATGCAAAGAAATGAGTAAAATAGAAAGTGCAATGTATTCAAGATCAGATCAACAGTCTCTCTGGTTACAGTGTTTGATAAAACCATAGAACGTATTCCTATCTCATGCTTATCTAATGTTTCTTTCTTTCTATATCTATAGACGTGGACGCGACTTGCAGTGACTTTGACTTTGGGACGGCTCTACATATCGCTGCATCCAATCTATGCACCTCGGCTGTTAGATGCCTCTTGGACTTGGGAGCAAACCCTGCTTTCAAAGTATGACATGCACGCTCGCACACACGCACACGCACGTGAGCACGCACACACACACACACACACACACACACACACACACACACACACACACACACACACACACACACACACACACACACACACACACACACACACACACACACACACACACATACACACGTAGTCACTTAAACAACCCACACACGCACGTACGCAAGCAGAGAAAATATATGAATTAGATTTCAGTCTGGTTACACTCTTCAAACTAAATTTAAAGCCATGGCCTGCTGTCAACCCACACAGAGAAAACCCCTTAACTATAATTAAATTCTCCATCGACCCTCTCGCAGATTGTTTGTCCCCGGGTTGTTATTTGTCAATTTTGTCAGTCAGGGAGTCCACCGCATGTATTACAGATCGCTCTTCTCGCCCACACTCCGAGCAAAGTGGAAAGAAGAAATATCCACAGTCCATTGGCCTCTCGAGGTCTTGGAACTTGCTCTGGACTTGGCAGCAATCAAATCTGTGATGCAGTTCCAAGCCCATAATTACAAAAGGGGAGAGCTTTGAGGACAAAACCACAAGAGGGGAACTTGTTACTTTCCTGTCGATGCCAATGATTTTTGTTTTGCTATTTTCGCAGTTCAACGGCTTGGTACCTCCCCGTGGTGGTAACACATGAGCTTGTCTGCTAGAAGCTGTATTCTGACATTGTGGGCCACATATACTGCATATTAACAAGACTTTAACAAGACTTCATATTAACAAGATTTCTAATGACATCATGTTGGATTAACGACTGGTGGCCTATTTGCGGTATAGCCCGTGTTAATCAAACTAAAGTTTGCCAGTACGAAGTCAGATTTTGATAACGGTAAGCAATTATAATGATATAATCCATTTATGTGTATTAGTAGAAATCGACTCTTGATGCGTTCATTGAAGCTTCGTAAAATGCTTCTTAGTTTCTGCTGCTCCTGCAGAATTGCCATCATTAAAACAAATCACTCTTGGGCTCATAAACTCAAATTCCGACCCCATATAGAGTCCTTATCAGACGCTCAGACGCCTCCGTCATTACCACAGCCCCGGCTCTGGTAGTCATTCCATGGTATCTGTGGAGACTTCACACTCTCTGTCAGCACAACAAGGGGGAGATTGATGTATTTTGTCTTTATCTATCCCCCATGCAAAACCATCCATGCAAAAGAGTTTGATGAACGATAAAATCAATTGTCCTGTTTATATACGAAAGGCCTATGTGGGATACGTAAAAGTGAACTTTTAGAAAGGGTGAAGTTTCCGTATCGCTCCCCACTGCAAGGGCATGCTGTCGTCTTGACAGCCAGTGATCGAGGTGCCCCCGCGCACGGCCTGAACAGCAGACGATACGACCGCAGCTATCTGCTCCCGTAACTTATGAACCTGTCACTAAGAAAATGGAAAGAAAAAATACGGAACATGCAAATAGTAGTCCGAGCAAAGTTGGCGCCATTAAATTGCTGCAATTTGTCTATGAAAAAACTTGACACGGTTGAGTGGCTTGAGATTATTCCGCTGGTTTTTACTCCTTAAGTAGTTGAGAGAATGTTCCCGTAGGATCTGAAGACTTCCAGAACATTCCCCGGTCCATATCAAACTAGCCAGGCGGGGTGGGGGGGGGGGAATAGGGTTTATTGAGATACTTCCCTATCATGGATAGGCGGTTGCTGTGGTGGATCCGTACAGAGGTGAATATTCGCACCAGAGTTACTACTTGGCAAGCTCCTGTCTCCTGTTTGCTTTTTTTTTAACCAGACATATGGCTTTTTAATGTCTTAACATCAAAATCCTCCCTTGATAGCCCATGTCACCTCACTCCTCTCAAGATGTGTATTTTCTGAGGCTTGTTAAATCTTTTGTTTTTATTTCTAAACTCTAACAGTTAGATAGCCCCATCTATGGCCCCCCCCATTAAATCCGCTCCAGTTCCATTTGGATAGCCACATCTTACCTCCCCTAATAAAAATTCCCCAGGCATTCCCTGCGTGGCCCTCCCTCATCCTTTTATATACAACATTAAAAGGAAAATGGGCATGTGATGAAATTGTATTGATTTGACTGGGGCATTTTGTGATTGCAACCCACACAAAAACAAAAACAATACTGCGGTTGTTCAACTTCACACCCAGGGCTTAAATTCACATATTCAGAATGTGCCCTTTTTTACTGTGTGTTTCATTTGCAAAACATATACCTTTTTGGGGAATTTGCAAGGCCGCATAGGGTGTTCAGAGTTGGTAGACGGCATTATAAAACACTGTTTTGAATACAAATGCCCCAGACGTGCCCTTTCGGTGAGGGCTCACGCACAGAGGAAGGCTTTGTGCTTTACCGCTTCAAATTTCCAAAGGCTCGTCTGACAGCGTCGCTGTGAATCTCCACTTCAGGATTGACATTTGCCTTCAATACAAGGTACAACACATCCCTGGTTGCAACCAATACACGGAGAACATGGCTGTCAATTCCAGTCAGGGAAACTAAACTTCCTTTTCTGATGATCCAACGTAGCTACAATCCATCATTCCCGACAAAACAGTCAAAACATTCATTGTTTGTGGTCGTCAGTTTTTATTTTATTTTTACGGCTTTGATGGCTTTGCCAAAAAGCCATCTCCATTCGATTGCTGAGTAACGTGCTGTGTGCCGAATGCGATTCCCCTCCACTGGAGGTCACTAAAGCACCATCCAGCGTGCGCCGATTCATCCTCAGCTGAGAGTCTGGGATGGCGCGGGGGGGGGTGTCTGCCTCCTCCGCCGCCCCTCTCGCTGCACTGATGTGTGCAGAGACGTGGCCGAGGCGTGGGCCCCATGTCGATCGGGTTTACATGGAAGTGACATGCTGTTCTCTGCACCCTGTATTTGGATACTCGTCGTCGGGGAGATGCATGTTTGTTCCTCATCACTGTCAGCCCTCATCACTGTTGAGAAGGGCAAATAAAGAGGGGGGGGGAAAAAAAGAGAAAGTTCCATCTGGTTAGTTCCCCGGGTTTGTATTGATTCCGTGCCACCAGCATAAGCCAGGGTGATCCCGGGGATTTGTGACAGTTTGGTTTATCGCTCTGCCAACGATCACGCTGAGAATGTGCTCCCGACACATTCGCTGTACCGCCGTCGACGGCGAGGCGCACCCGGCTCCGTGGCAAGGAGCAGGCCGTTCTTTCGGTTGTTTTTGCTGGCGCACTCAATGATGACTGTGGAGCCTCCGTGACCTTCGAGTCAACTGTATCTCATTGTGCGCTCGCGTTTACTAAGCACTCTCCCCGGACAGTGGTTTTATGAACGGGGGTGTGTGTGCATTAGCTTATGCGTCAGTATGATTTGGATAGGGGCATAAACCACAGTCAGACAGATGACCTCAAAACGCAAGACGCTAATAAAATGATTATGCTGTGGGAACAACTACACGGATCAATCTTCATGACACGTCCTGTAATGAAAAGGGTGAATCCTGGTTGTGATCTTGTTTTCTGATGTTTTTAATGCAAAACCAATGTTTCACTGCCTCCAGCAAGCAGACGAAGACGAGAGAGACGGGGAAAACAGGTGGCTGAAATAACGAGCCTTGCTACGACCAGAATTGTGCCTTTGTCACCGGTGACCACTCAATCACACGGCCCGCCTTTCCTCCCATACCTTAAATATACCATCTGCAAGTTTGCAACTTTATAAAGTGTGGCAGGGACCGTTTCCTCTTTAAAGGCCTATAAACTGCTCCGGAGTTACGCTTTTCACCCCACAATACCAAATTTCTTGCTTGTAAAAAAAATGCTTATGGTTGGCAAAAATGAAAAGTATAATACTTGTCCCGAGAGACAGGAATTTCAATTTGGGATCTCTCTCCGGCTTCAAAGTAAAGGTCATGCTTGGCCTGGGTTTTGATCTTATAATGGTCTATCCTTTTTAGTGCAAAATGTGGTTATATAACACCAAGACGAGCACGGAAGGGATAAGATGTTTCGTAAGATGGGCATTTGGTAATTTGGATTCCAATGAAAAATGTATGTACAGTACTGCTAAAATAAAAGCAACTTTCTAAATTTCAGTCAAGCTAATTAGCTGTAGCTAATTAATAGCCTGTTAAATGACTGTGTACCTTGCCAGCTGGGCTAGCAACCCACTGTGTTGAGAAAAGTTGTTTCACTTCTTTTTATTTTTTTACATTTTTACAGTATACAAATCTGCATTCTGCAGTTTGTATAGTTGGTTGCATATTGTAGGAAATATGAGATCTTGAATTTTGTCAATTTATTCAAGAAAATGTTTGTCTTATTTTTTTGGCTGTTACTTTAATTATAGGAACGGCTTAGGGAACACACAGAGACCTTTTTTTATTCAGTATTCTTTTCAGCCAAATATTTTACTTTTGTTGGAAGACTCAGTGAATCCTGCCTCTCAGGGCTTTGATGCAACATTGAGCCATATATGGACATTGGCTTGAGACTCGTTCTTCCAATGCTGGGTGCACTTCAATTACAGGATCTACGTTGGACTTGAAAAGTGTTCATTGAAGAGTTCAGAAGTTTCACATGCAAACATTTTATGAAAAGACACAATGGAAACAAAGGCATACTCATTGGCCCAAGGTTTTCAGAAAACCACAGGCGTGGTGTAATTGGATTGAGATGACAGTGAAGTACTCCTTTCATGAAGACCGCTGCAGTTCTTTCTTCATTTACTCTTTACCTTTAATTCTTCTGTATTCATTTTGACCTACTAGGGGCTAAAGAGGGATGATGGTAGGATGAAATTCCATCGGCAATCGTTCTTGCTCTCCTTATGTCTCCCTCTGTCTCCCTATCTCTCTCCTTATGACTCTCCCTCTATGCCTAGCTCTCTCTTTGTCTCACTCTTTCTCCTGCTCGATTTCTGTATCTCTCTCTCCCTGTCTCGCTGTTTCTCCTGCTCCCTCTCTCTATCCCTCTGTCTCTCCCCCCACCTCCCTCTGTCTCACATTTTCCCCTGGCCAGTGTCTGCATCTCTCTCCTGCTCTCTGTATCTCTCTCTCTCCTGCTAGCTCTCTGTATCCCTCTAAATCTGCCTCTACTGCTGACTCTCTCTTTCTCCTGTCACGCCTCTGCATCTCATCTTCTGCCTGATTCTCAAACTCCTTCTCAACTCTCACTTGACAGCACCTCCTCCATACCATAAGACATCTGTGTGTGTGTGTGTGTGTGTGTGTGTGTGTGTGTGTGTGTGTGTGTGTGTGTGTGTGTGTGTGTGTGTGTGTGTGTGCGTGCACATGTGGGTGTGAACAGTTTGGCAAGAAGGACATATTCTTTGCCATTTAAAATATAATAGCCCCCCCACATTATATATTCTTATGTAGTCCTTTTGACAAAAATATATGTTCTTAGCACACAAAGAACCAAAGTAAATACTCTGTGCCTCCCCCCCTCTCTCCACCCTCCTTCTCCTCTCTTAACTCGCCATCTCATCGGGTTTACACCTGGCAAGCATGTCCTGCGTGTAGTCTTAGTAACTCATTCAGCTTTTACAAAGACCTTCGTTCTTTTTACATTAAAGCTGGAGGAGAGCTAGGATGCCAGGCAGTATGTGAACAGGGTTATGCATAGTTTTAATAAGTTCAGCGGAGTGGTGGCCGGCGGTTCTTAGATGAATACCATTATGCACTCCCCTCTCACTTTGGTTTGAATATGCCCCATCACCGCCCTCGTGTAGTTCCAGCTGTTTTTATTAGCGAGTCACCAGAGACACACGTATGATATTAACAATCCCTCTCTCCCCCCCCCCCCCCCCTCCCCCTCCCTCCCTCTCCCCCTCTCCCCGTTAGAACGAGAGGGGCCAGCGCCCGGCGGACGTGGTGCCGGACCCCCTCAACATGCCCCTGGAGATGGCAGACGCAGCAGGCGTGGCCAAGGAGCTCCACGCCCTCCTGAGGGAGACGCTGCCTCGCATCTGCTCCCCCGTGCACCTCGGCCCGCCCTCCCCGCCGCCGGCCCTCTCGGACAGGGCCCGCGCCCAGCTCGGCACCCTGGGGATCCGCCTGGGGGACCGCGTGGTGATCGCCGGGCAGAAGGTGGGCCCTGCGGTGTGGACCGAGCTGATGGTCTGTTGCCTGGTTTCCGTCTCCCTGAGTCCCGGCCTCTTCTGTTTTAAATAAGGTTCTGTTACTCAGGGCCTGGTTTGTGATGCTTGAGGGGTGCTCGACGCGGCAGGATTTTTCTTGCCAATTAACGGCTCGTAAAATACGCTGGTTGAACCCTTGTGGCCATAGTGAGCTGCATAAAAACAATTTTTGTTTTAAGTCGGCTTCAAAGTTTTTTTTTTTTTTTTTCGTCTCTGGATACTGCTATTGAAGCTGTTTGGAGAAGAATCCAGAAATATCTCCCTCATTTCAGCAATAGAAATGACCAGAACATCTCGGGCATAACAGATTGAATTATGAAGTGAAACAATGTAGAAATCCAGGATGATTATCCGGCTTTGTTGTCAGGCTGGCAACTTGGTCAGCGACGTGTTTTGAGTCGTTTCTAATGAAAATATGTGCCATGTATGAGAAAGTAATTACTTACCTTATTGTCGCAATCCGTCTCAATCGGCAGACCGCTGAGAATGGTCGATAGCGGCTCAAATCTGTTACTGTCAAGCCTTGATATATATACGCCATTATACTGTCCCCAGTATTATCATTTTAGGCCTCTTTCATACAGTAACGGATCGCTCCCCAAATCTGCTGTGACCATCTGCGATTGCGTTTTGTTGCATCAACAGTACTTGTAGAAGGGGAATAATGGGCAATGTGAAAACATGTAGCGTGTCAAGCTAACCTCTATTGACGTAGCCGCGGCGGTATGCTAATCGAATGTGCATGGCAGATCCACATGGTGGCATTCATGACTCATACACTGCAATGTGCTCTTGTTCTGCTGACAACCACTCACACAAAAAAACACACACAAACCATCGCGCTTATACACACGCACACACACGCAGGCAGCTATATGTAGTAATGGACAGATAAACAAAATACCTACTCTGTGCTAGTTTGGTTGTTGCCTCTGAGAGAATAAGACCTTAATGAATTCTTATGCCACACTGGGAGTGAAATAGGCGGGTGGCGAATTCTGCAGATTGGATAATCAAAACCTTATTATCTCTCCTGTGCTCTCTGGTGCAGGCCCACACTCTGATAACTATTCTCCTTTTAATTATGTCTGTCGGCTGTTGCTCTTCTAAACATGGACGCTGAACATGGTTGAGATGCTGATGGGGAGGCAGTGGGTGTGGGGAGTGGGTGGGCCCCTATTGCGATTATTCCCAACACGCATTCAATTGAGATCTGATGCCTGCACGACTGGGACTCAAGGAAATACTCAAACACGTGTAATGGAAGGCGCTCAGGCACCGCGTGTTGGACCCTCTGTGCGCCCATCGCAGTCCCCTGATTACCATGCTATTGGTCGACTTTGGAATGGTGAGAAAGTGTTTAACAATGAATGATTGACCTCCGCCATCACCCCTGTGTGTGTGTGTGTGTGTGTGTGTGTGTGTGTGTGTGTGTGTGTGTGTGTGTGTGTGTGTGTGTGTGTGTGTGTGTGTGTGTGTGTGTGTGTGTGTGTGTGTGTGTGCGGGCGCGTCAGGTGGGCACCTTGCGGTTCTGCGGCAGCACCGAGTTCTCGGGAGGCCTGTGGGCCGGGGTGGAGCTGGAGCTGGCGGAGGGAAAGAACGACGGCTCGGTGGCGGGCGTGCAGTACTTCACATGTCAGAACAAACACGGTACGCTGCAACCCCTCCCCCCCCCCCCCCCCCCCATCCCCCAGAGAGTTCCGGAACAGCCCCTCCGTTCCGTTCTTCGCCTGCCCTGTTTATGTTTAAGCTGCCGTAGCTCTAACTGCTTTATCTCCATTTTCTCCTTTTAATTTCTGTAGCTTCTTGTTTCAGGTATTTTCGCTCCCCTGTCTAAGATCAGCAAGCGCTCAGAGCGACGCCAGAGCCACACCCCCAGGGCAACTCTTCCCCCGCGACCCCCGCGACGCCTTGACCTCTCCCGGGTCACCTCCAAGGTCAACACAGGTATGGAACAGGAAGCGCAACGCAAGCCATGACAGTCATACACACACCTGAGTGGATTATGAAGCACTCTGTACACAACTAGTGTTCACTGGATTCCTAATGTTGTGGTTCGCATCGGTCCACTGAAATCCACCTAGGCCCCGAGGAAGTTTAGTACTTTTTTGGAGTCAGGGCTGTGATTTGTCGACCCATGACGTGGTCATCAACTAATTGAGGAATAATTTGTGTGTTATTTGATTAAATTCTTGAAGAGCTGACATAAATACTGAACACTTATAACTGGACTAATTATATTACGTATATTTTTTTCCAAATGTTTCATCCAAAAGTGAAAGAATAAATAACACAATTAAAGTCCACGGAATGGGCTGTTGCCTGGATGTTTTCTCTTTAAAATAACTAATTTAGAAACCTAATTGGATACTATAGTTACAGTTGACTGCAAACGCAAATGGATGGATTTATTAATTTGGTATTCATTTTAATTGCCAATTGATTTCACAACAACATTATGCGTTGGAAAAGATGGGATCTCTTAAAAAAACGTTGTTTGTATAACTTCAGCTTTCTAAAGTCTCTCTACTGGGCAGATTCTGTGTCTTAATCACGGTACTTTTGTAAACGAAGCCATATTTATTTTTGCCAGATCGATTATTTTCCCTCTATACCCTCTATACCCTCGCTGTACTGAGAAAGATGACATTATAGTGTCTGGCAAAAGGTTTACTGTTTTAAAATCTCCCAATAATATGAACAAAAGTTGCTTCCTACATTTTATAACTAACTTGCATCACACAGCAAATAGAGGAAACAGCATTTGTTGTAGACTATGGCTTAACAACAGTGCTTTCTGAGCTCATAAACGTGTAGTTGGGACAAAAGGTGTATGTAAAGGGGACAAGCACAACACTAATTCAAACTTATTGCCTTCAACAAGAATCGTGTAAGATACTGTATTTACCGGTGCCGGGATTGGTTTTGAGGCAGGGCCAATAAGGGTTTGTTTTGGGAAGGTTATTTTCCCTTAGTTAGGGTTTATCGCATCCCACTGTCCCCCAAGCGCTGGATTCACGGAATCACAATACAATAATGTGTTATTAGATACCACACATCTTGGAAAACGCCCAAACAACACTGCCCTCACTCCTGCAAGCATCGCCATTACCATTTAATGGTGACAGTAATTCCATTAAAATGGCCAAATCCTTCCCAAATGTCGTTGAGTGCAAGGGAAATAACTCAGGACTAAGCATGCATAATTCTATTGGTATTACGGACGTTTCCGCCGAGCCCACAACGTTTCTCTGAGTATTGTCTCACTCGCCAATGCGGTTTAAAGGGCTTCTCTGCAGCCAGTAGACCTTTGTATTAAAAACAAGTCACGATCCGTCCCCTCGCTGTGGTCGCTGGAACACATCAGTACAATGGACCGAGACTTTTCACCTTTGCCGTAAAGAGCTTTGGTGAGCCAACAGCGGGACGGAAAGCCAGTAAACAAACCGCAACTGCATGCATCCGGCCTTCCCTACCAAACTCACAATTTCTAGAAGAACAACAGCGTGCTCCGCAAATGTGAGAAATCTCGCTCGAGCACGGTGGTATGTGCTGTGTAGTAGCAACAGGGTGGCTCATCAACTGGTTTTTTAATGTGTTGCCCTACCAGAGTGGGAGTCTACTGCACTCAGGGCCAAGAGTCTATCTGCTGCTCACTGGAGTTCATTGTCGCTTCTGGTCATTTCCTTGGGGATGTGAGCATTAAGAAAACATTACAACGAATTACACTGCCCTTACCCCGCAAAACCAAATCCTTTCCAAAATGTCTCCCAAGGGATTTAAATGAGACTTTGTAGAGATCGACTTTCGGCTGTCTGGGACACCAGCCACCCTTGCAAGCACTAATAGAAATGGCAGTGTGCACTTCTGGATTCCCTCACTATTCTTGGGGTAATTTACGGGAAATGACAGAAAAAAAAAGGTGACAGTGGGCACTGGGCCCCATTCTTACCATACTACATTACCACTCAGTTGGAATACTATTTCAGACACCCCTCCTTCCCCCCCATCTTGCCACTTAAAACAATGGCATTTTAATGTGTACCAGAAAATGACAGCTCGTGGTTTTACCGCAGTAACTAGTGCATAATTATTGCCAAGTATTCTGAGGTTTTACATGTCAATAGAACCCAACTGCAGTGTTGCTGTAAAGGCTGTTTAAGTGGCCGCAATCATCATCCACACACGGACCGAAGTCTGACAGCTCGTATAAAAGCCCTGGGGCTGTAGTGCAGAGTCATGGATTCAACTGATGGCCTCATTTGTGTAAAGAAAAGTCGTCCTCAAGTCTCATAACCTGTGTGAGGCGTGTCACTTCACGGTCAGATTTATCGATCCCAGGGCCTGTATAAATCTTCATGGAATCCTTGTGGAATCCAGAAGAGGCTTCTGAACCGGCGCCAAACTGCAAAATATATGGCTTTTCCACTGACAAGGCCGCGGTTTCACAGTTCCTCGGGACATCCACATCAACAACTTTTGACTGATCATCCACTCGAAATAGATTCCAACTCACCTGAGTTCATTCCAAGGGAATCTGTTTTGAGTCTTTATAGCCATCGCGCCCTCTAGTCTATTTAACTCTATTGTGGGGGCGTTATATTCAGTGCTTTTTGAGAGGGGGGCCTATTGATCTGGACGTGACTTGAATAGTGGACCTCATAGTGGCCTCTGGATTGCCGTGATTGATAGTCCAATTAAGTAGGGTTTAATAACTAGGGCATAGACAGGCTGAACAGCTAGGCAGCCATTCATCATGACAGGGGTTTGTGGCTGTTTGGCGTGACTGTACGGGCGCACGCGTGAAAACGCCAGCCTATAACCTAGGAAGCGGGCTAATTTATGACCAAGCACTTATCCGTGGGGGCCTTTCATCAAGAGTTTTCCCCCGGGCACCAACTCTGTGGGCCAACGTTCCATAAACATTGGCATCACAGGCTTGACTGCCCTGCCATGCATCTGCGGATCAGTTGGGTAATTGTGGAAGGCGAACGTCTTCCTAATCAGTATGGACAGATCCAGCAGAGTGCCAGGCCCGCCCCTATTAGAGGACGTCACCGGGTTCCTTTAAGGCCCCGTGTGTTAATAGAAGGGGCCCTCTCTTTGTGCCTTTTCGCATGAGCCCCAGAAAGCCTCGGCCTTCACTGCAATGTCGCATCGAGTCCACGCCAGTGTGGAGAAGGGATGGAAAAAGGCAGGAGGGTCTTTGCCAGCGACCGGAGAGGCTACCAGAGATGTTTGGATTTCGGGTTCCAGTCTTTTTTGGGGACAGGAGGAGGTTTGAGACGTCTGAGCTGAAATGACGATCAAAAATGATATAGACGCTTTTTAAACGTATCGTTGCAGTGTTTCGATTTATTCTCTTTCGGAGACACTGCACTGATCTCAGTTATTGTTGCATTACGCTGTGACACCTGCTGTAAAATCTTAAGACGTGCGTGAATAACGGCTTGCATCTTCCATCGTCTCACTCGGGCTGTTGGGTATAATTATTTGGATCAATTATCAGTACAACTCACACCATTATCTATCTCGGTTTAAGTAACATAATATAAGTGATGGGGCCTGGGTGCAGATTAAGCAGCTTGATTGGTTTACCTCTCAAAGGATTTGGTATTCATTACCAGTAATCACAGTGCCATTTTAGTCCTTGTCTTCAGTTATCACCCTTCAATGGTACCTGAGTTCTTTTGTGGCTGCAACTGTTCCTCTGGGGACATAGACTGTTTTGTACCACAGTGTTCCGGTGGAATAGCCTTGGCCCAATCACGACAAAACTGTATTTTCTCAATAGTGTTTCAACTCTGCAATGTCATACTGCCCTCGGTGGTAAACCTTCTCAGGTCTCATCTTCTTTGCATTTTGTTTGGCCTCTATGGTTTTATGTTCTGTCCTTGCCTCATGTATACCCTGTTTGAATCACTTATTTTTTCCATTATGTCTTTATAATCGCACCAATCCAATCGTAACTGCTTTTTCTTTTCACCTTCATTTCTATTCCCCTCGTTCCCTTACAATGTTATGAATACAACTTGAACTCTTAATGTCAATCCAAAATCAGTCGACCTGTTTTATACTTGTCATTATTACTCGTCATCACCTATGAGATGGTTAGATACATGTGTGTGTATATATGGCTTGAAAGGTCACCCTATGCATATCATTTTCCGTTTCCGATGAATGCCGTCAAGTCCCTGAATAGTTGTCTCTCTCTCTTTTATTTTCCCATCTGTTTGTGGCTGAAAAGGTTTGTCGTCAAGTGTCCAAAAATGCCCAGATAATCAGAAAGTCTCACCTGGTCCCAATCAGGGTTCCGAAGGAAAATCCTCTGGGAAAGGCAGGTATCCCCACAGCCTGAAAGCCTCACTTGTGGTTCAGTGTGCCTTAATACCTCAACCTAACTATCAATATGCAGATATTTATATTTCAAGGGTTATTCAAAGATAAATATCCCTAACGGCAGGTCGCGATTTTCACTTAGTCTCCGACCACTTTCAAGGTTAATGGAAAATATTTTCAAAAGGAATTGATTAGCTCAAATAATAATGATCAAAACAGGCTTCACTTAATTTAAGTGACCTAAGTTTATTGATTCCCAACCAGGAAAGAGCTCCTTAATATGTCTGATGCATAGAGATGAGAGAGGAGAGATGCATAGAGTAACCTTAATGTTCCATCAACATAAAAGCCCAGATTCAGTCTGTGAGAGCAGCTCACATAATGAAACCCATGAAAAGCATTGATGTAATATAGAAGCCTTTTAAAAAAAAAAAAAGCCAGAGAATCATGGGAACTGATCTGGGAAAAGGTAATCTATAAAGTAAGCTGTAGTAAAATATCCTGGGGTAAAAGTGAAAAAGAAAGAAAATGATCCAATTAGGTGCTATAGTTCACACAGCAGTTAAAGTCCACACTGAGGGAAGAAGTTTGGTTTTAAGGGATAAGAAAGGCAATTCAGTCTTTTTTTTTTTCTGCAGTGTGATTACAGAAGTAGAATATGAAGAGTAGATTTCCCTCCTGCATTTAGAGGCTCACTGTTGACATGCCTTGTTGATGCATGCTATTGAAGTGATTTCAGATGCCTCTTTGAGTTCATTGCACTCTGTGTGAATTGCTTCTAGCTTTTAAGTGCTTTCGCGCCCCCCCCACTGGCTACACACACACACACACACACACACACACACACACACACACACACACACACACACACACACACACACACACACACACACACACACACACACACACACACACACACACACACACACACACACACACACTCAGCCGACCGTCTTTCTCTGTCCGATCCCCAGGCGGCCTCTCTCGATCGCTCTCCTCCTCGTCTTCATCACTGGAGTCTCGCCATGTGCCCGCCGCTCGCACCCGGCCATCACTACGGCAACGTCCCCCTGCCAGACAGCGTCGGGAGCGCGTGTCGCCCGGCCCCGTGGGCGAGGCCCTGCCACGTCTTCCTGCGTCGTCCACGGCGACCAACCTGGCGAGGACAGGTACGCTCCCACTCCGACTTTTTTGTGAAACCATCGGCTGTCGACTTTCATTCAAAGGTGTGCATCTCAGAGACCAAGTGGTGTGGAACTGTGTTGGCTGCATTACCCCTTTATTGTGACTTGGTGGCAATTGTTCTTGCCATCGGTCCCAGACTGCGTACAATTTCGGAAATTTTGGTAAACATTAATATAAAATGTTTTATTTTATTTTATATACGACAGCGGTGTTGATCTACCATCCATACCATGTGTGTGTGTGAGACATGCATATATACAGTATATGTGTATATATATATGTATATATTGTTTATAATGCATAGTATGATATAGGCCTGCGCGTGCCTTCTGTCCTCCTCCTGTTTAGTGTTTAGAAGTGAAAAACAGTAGCAGCATGACAATCCTCTGTGGATCTCCGTTTTATCCATCTGCTGCCTCGTTGCCAGCCTTCTTTGTGTTGTAAAAGCACGCTGCCACATATGCTGTGGTGGAATGCTAAACATAAACTCAACACGGCCTGAAGTTTTTGTCGTATCAACACCATGGCCCTGGAGTCATCCATAATGCTACCTTGGTTGTTGAACACTTTCTCAGGCAATTGGTGTGCAAAAGTGTCAAGAGATAACTTCACCTCAGATCAAGCAGTCCTAGTAGGTTGTAGCAGAACTTCACGGGCGCGACAGCACAGAGCCTGGGCCAGAAACCAACAGCTGCGAGTGGCAGGGTTGCTCTTTGTTTCCTGTTTGGTTGCTGATATATGTCACCAAAGAGCACGCGTGAGTGGATTTAGAATCCAGAAGGCAGGGATGGTTTACCAATGACGAAAAAGATTGGGAACCACCGGGTAAACATGCAGGAAAAAGGGTAAATCTGAACCAGGTCGTTGTAAAGAAGAAGTTGGATGAAACCACCCCCCCCCCCCCCCCCCCTTTGCAGGTCCCCGGAGCCGGACACCGTCGGCCAGCAGCTCCGTGTTCGAGGGCCCAGATGTTCACGTGGGAGAGCGCGTTCTAGTGGTGGGGCAGAGGGCCGGCGTGGTGCAGTTCTGCGGCCAGACCAGCTTTGCACCAGGTCAGAGGACGTCCCTTCACTCAGTACAGGACGCCGAGTCCACAGCCCAAAGCCATTCAGTCCGTATGATGATAAAGTTTGTCTTACCACGGCAACTCTTCTCCGATTGTAACTAATGAAAACTAATTTTTATAACTCTGAACTGAAAAGTGGGAGTGAAACCGGCCAACTATGAACTTGATATTTTTCCATCTATGAAAAAATAATTAGGATTTGATCTCTGCCTTCAATGTAAATTGTGGTTTAGGGGTTTGGCTAATAGGGCTTTAACTTCAAGATGAAGCCGGAAAGACCTTGGAGCTTCCGTTTTAATATTTAATTCTCCTGTTAATAAAATATTGCTGTCATCTCTGGAGTTTGCTCTGGTCGCTGGTAATGAATATAATTGGGATTGGGTCGATTTCAGTGCTCTTTAGCAAGGGCAAAGTCATCGACATGCTGGTGATCGCCATGTTGCCGGAGTTAATGGTGATTAGAGCATAGCTGGGGCAGTTTAGTTAATAGCACAGGCTTTAAATATGGACAGATTTTTTTATTAAAACAAGGATAACTGTTCAGAAACAGATTAAATCTCAAAAAGGATTTAACTCTCGGAATTGTATTGTGAAACTGCGCGTTTAAAATATGACATTTGTTAAGTCGCTATACAATAACTATACCAAGGCATAGGTATCCGTTTAGAAACAGATTGTCCCTTAAACAACGGTGTTTCTAAACAGCAGCTTGAGTCCCAGGTAGCTTGTGTAAAGAGGGCTGTAATAAACATATTTGCATATTCTTACTTAAAAACTGGAAAATCTCCTTGAACATGGAGATTTAAGGGTAGACCTAAAATATTTATACGTTAAGGGAAATATGTTAACTTGACATTTTCCTGTTCTTTTTGTCAGTAAACTTCTCCTTGAACTTTGCATGAACTACTAGTTAATTTGTTTCTCTTTCAATCAGACAGAACACAAGGAAAATAGTTTTTATTTTGTTGGGCAACACTGCATGGCTTGTGCGGGGGATATAGATTATAATGAAAATGACTTGAGGGGGTTGATTAGCTTGAATGCTGAGCTCAATTGTTATGCATTCCAAAATGTATCATAATTTCAAGATACCCGAAGTGCTTTACGTCGGGGGTAACACACCTTATCCACTACCAAAATAATGAGTGTTATAACATGGATATTGGAAGAATACCCTTTCTATTACAGTGCACATTGACCTTTAGGGCATTTAGCAGATAATTTTTCCAAAGCGACTTACAATAATTACATTTTTCAGAAGGAGGGGAATCAACAATTTATCGCTGTCTGTACAGAAGAGATATTCATAGAAAAGAGTGGCAACCACTTACATTTTTTGTGTAATAGGTTAACCTATTCACCGTATACAATAAAGATAGCGAGGATAAGACGGTACACAATGCTAAGTACTATTATCAAGGGCCACTGTTTGTGTTCAAACATTTGACGTATTTTCTATCCTTTTGAGTTAAAGGTCAAAAAAGTGTTTAGAATTTAGTAGCAGCTAGCAGAGAGGTTGCGGTTTGCAACCAACGGAACCCCCCTCACCCCACCCTTCAGTGGCTTGTTCTGGCCTTCGTTGTGTAAGGTGCCAGTAGGTATATCTGTTTGATGAAAAAGCTGCAGTCATGGAATTCAGTTTACCAAATCACAATCGGTTATCTTTGTTTATTGCTGCAGGCGTCATAGGACATGGTCTTAAAGGTCTATTTACGTTTCTCTACACACAGTAGAGAGTATTCCATCCATAGTGGTAAACTGCATTCACAGACCTATAACTATCGCTATCTGTTATACGTATAGATCATTCATCTGCGCTAGAAGCCAGTGTTTACCCGCGCTGCGGTACGTGAATACAGATTGATTCCGATAACATGACAGTGTGCGGCGATACCACAATGGTTTCTTCTTGGATGCAAACTTTCTCCCAAAGACTGATGGCCTATTTGAGGTTATCAAACAGGGAAACGGCCCAGAAAACTAATGTCTCCTAAACGTGGATTTATTCAAGAAGGCCAGCCCATTCATCATAATCCGCCTCCTCTGAGCACAGCCCTCCGCTGCACTGTTTTACATTCGGATTAAAAAGTGAAACGCCTTATAATTGTATCCTCTGAATACATAGGGTATTCTGATCAAAGCACGGGGCATAAGCTCGTCTTCACTCTGAGATACGAGGCTATGTATGTTGAAGGGCCGCGACGAGAGAGTTAAGCTTCCAAGACACTTATAGAACATTGTGTCAGCAGGCTTGCAGCAAGAGTGTGACATTATTTTTTTAAAGGCATCAGCTTCTAGGACAGTTATAGTGTAAAGCCAAGGTGTGTGTGGATGTGTGAAGATCCGTCTGGCCGGCTGTTGATGTTGATGTCCGCGTCTGAGAGGGTTAAGCTTCTCGGGCACAAAGTATACAGCCTCTCTCATTATAAATCTCCTTCACAGCACCGTCACTAGAAATCACTACAAATAGGTTGTAGCCATGGGAATAGCAAGCACCCTTCTTCCTACTACTCTTCGCACAAAACAATTTTTTTTAAACTCAGTTTCCACAACCGTAAGCCCGTTCTGGGCCGCTGTAGAAACATGCGGATACAAGATGGCTGCCTCATTGGAAGAGACCTTCTCCTTATGTAGTTATAAAGAGCTCTCCCCGAGGTACCGAAACACAAGGGTTCTTATTTTCATGGGATTGTACTATACTTAAAACACATACTTAAAACACGTGAATATTATGTCATACTTTTGCTCAGTCCATTCTGCTGGTTTCCACTAAATGGTACACCACCTTTCACATTATTCTGAAGGACTCGGCCTGCAGCGTAGCCCCCTGAACCAGGGGCTCGGGCTGGCTGGTTACCCAGAGCCTAGGAACTAGGAGATGATGATACAATAATGGCTCAATGGCATATTTTGATGGCCTTCAAGCGGACGTGTGGAGGTGGAGAAAGTCAATGAGTGCGCTTTTATAGAAATGAACATAATGGATCACGGTAGTGTCGACACTTTTACTGCAGTACTATTGTTACTTATCAAACGCAGAACGCTGTAGATCAGCGACCAAGGTGCCAGTAGCTGAAATGCTGCTTTATTGCTTTTTAATGCGAGAAGAACTACCTCAATAAAACCTTGCCCAATCGTGTATTCTTGGGTGTAATGCTAGCCATCTTTCTACTCTGGGCACTTTACAAGACAAAAGGGTCTTCTCTATTGGCAATTGAGTGGTTTAAGAAATGCTTTTGGCCCACAGGGCTGCCTCAGTCTGAGTTGGCTGGGGGTCTATTCGTCTTCTGATGTCCCCTGTGTGTCTCTGTGCCCAGGGCTCTGGTTGGGCATCGAGCTGGACAAGCCCAGTGGTAAGAATGATGGATCGGTGGGGGGCCTCAGATACTTCAGCTGCCCACCCAAACATGGTGTCTTCGCACCGCCATCACGGGTCCAGAGGTGAGTGCACCCAAGTTCATCACAAAAGTGTGTGTGTGTGTGTGTGTGTGTGTGTGTGTGTGTGTGTGTGTGTGTGTGTGTGTGTGTGTGTGTGTGTGTGTGTGTGTGTGTGTGTGTGTGTGTGTGTGTGTGTGTGTGTGTGTTCAACGTTGCTGTTCATACATGCCCCTTGATGTGCTCTTTTGGTTTGTGATTTGTTTTTGGTGCACCACATCGCTGCAGCTTGTGCTTCACAGCCCCTCATCCCTACATCTGAGGGCCGTAATGAGCTGCTTTGACACTTTAATTTGCAGTATTGTTGACATGTTTGACTTTGAGTGTGGAAAATGGTGGCCCCCTCGACATTGGTGATTAATGAGAGCCCGCGTTGTCAGACCAGTGGCCCCGGGGCCTCACGTGGCGCTTTACTTAAACGTAATGCGGCCCCTTGTAATGAGCCAACCACAGCAGCCCCCCGCTGATAGAGATGTTTTTAATGACTATGCATGCCTCGTTTAGGACTGTTGAATATTAAAACGGCTCAGTGTATATATACAGTATATATATATATATATATATATATACGCCCAGAGGCAAAGCACTTGAGAAAACAAACATTATTAATATATATATAGATGTATGTTCAGTAATATATCCGGTAACACTTTATAATAAGGTACCATAATAAATAGCAAACTAGTCATTACCTAAGCCTTTGTTAATCTTTGTTAATTGTTATTAAAATATATATTTGGCAAAAGTTAATAGTTTTT
This sequence comes from Gadus morhua, assembly GCF_902167405.1. NCBI lineage: Eukaryota > Metazoa > Chordata > Actinopteri > Gadiformes > Gadidae > Gadus > Gadus morhua. The sequence goes on from NC_044052.1 coordinate 5,799,879, forward strand.
TCATCATTAATTCAATATTAGTTGTTTGCATAACCCTAAACCAACCCTAACCAGTGACACTCTTTTGCCAAATATATATTTTAGTAACAATTAACAAATATTAACAAAGGCTTAGGTAATGACTAGTTTGCTATTTATTATTGTACCTTATTACAAAGTGTTACCAAATATCCATGGCATCTGTCAGAAACACATTGTGTAACAAAGTGGCCCAAACTGGATGAATACCCACTGCACTAAAGTGGTGTAAAACTCCAACAATAGCAAACTCTAACTACTAAATGTCTTTCACTTATAATTTCACAATTATTTCCACACATTATAATCAAATGGAGTTGGCGCTTTTAAGAAATGTTGCGCATCTGATTACCAAACTGAATCAAAACATAGTGGAATGAACAAAACCTACTATAACAATAATGACAGCGTCTCTTAGCACCTGTATGTATGTATGTACGCCTCCTCCCATCCCCTCCTCTGGTTAATGCTCTGATCTGGTTGCGGCCACTCCCACACCAGTCTTGTTGACCTATTAATATGCCCGGGGAACCGAGGCCCATTCTGCTGCAGGCCCTGTTTCTCCCTCAAGTTACATATGGCTTGCACGGCGCCCAGACAAAGTGCAGACTCAACAGCAGCAGAGAGCAGCTATTTTTGGAGGCTCCTTAATCCTATGGATGTAGTGTTCCAAAAAAAAGCATTGTCAGACACAAATATTCACAAGCAGAACAGCAGGTTATTTCTCGACGAGCTCCCGCGGGCGAAGAATGACTCTAGATTTGAACTGAAGTAGGTTAACTACTGCTACTGTGACTTTGGTGTGTTTGTTTGGTTTTATATGTTGCGGCCATGGCCGAAAGTGACTGTGAACTCAGAAGGACGTCCGCGGGATGCAGTGATGTGTAGTTATTCAACCTCATGTCCCCCCCCCCCCCTCTTGAGTTTCATCAGTTTTACGTCCCTTCCTCGGCCAATGTGTGCCGTTGCCCCGTGCCCACGCGCCACTCTGGTGGAGTTTGCTCGGCCCCCCCGTCGCCCTCTCCCCTGCGACTGCTTTTCCTAAAAAAGACGCTCTTAAAGGGGGGGTGTAATGCAACCAGGTGTGAGTGCGACAAGCTGTTTGAAATCCTGCCTTTTTTTCTTGGTGGAACCACCCACCTGTGATGCCACTAAAACACAGGATAAGTCTGATTTTCAAAAGGCTATGGTAATGCATAATCACACTCACACCTGGTGCTATATTATCATCCCTTTCAGTTTTCCCCATATGCTAAAAAAACATAAAACACAAGAGTGCAAAGGCAACATTGTCTTCTCGGTCCCCACATTCCACCCTAATGTCTTGTTCTTTGGTCTGCGTCTCCCTCTCTTCCTCCTAATGAACCGTGGGCTGTATGGGAGCGCTCAACGGAGCATGGATCCCTCCTCTAATGGAGAGTCTCTCTCTCTCTCTCTCCATCCACTGAATTGCTCTCCGCTCCCTTTTTTCTCCCATTGTCAGCACCTATCAGTGCCCATTAGGGGGAGAGGCAGAAAAAAAGAAGTAATTAAGCCCTGGCTTACTTATTTAGTTTCCTGACACTCTGTTCCGCGGGTCACTCCCTTCCCTTTAGCGAACACGATAACACTGTTCCCTTTGTCATCTCCCTGCTGTCTGTGCTCATTCCTCAGCGCGGGCTGTCGGCTGATATAATGACTTTGAGCCGACCGGTGTCATCGCCACTGTGAGACTCATGAAAAATGCACAAAGTCGGACAGTTGTCAATAACAGGATTTATCTGGCCTCTCTCCATTGGGGTGAGGTGGGGGGGGGTAGGGGAGGTTGCGGACATTTCTTCTCCGGCTGCATATGAACTCTGCTATCTTTCTGGCTAAAGTTAAGCCGGGTAGATGGTGCCCTCCGACAAAGAGCTCGGTGCCACCTGCACGCCGCCGTATTATTCTTATTTGGAAGGTCTGAAAATGAAACCTTATCACTGTCAGTTTGCAACACGCAGGCTGAAAACAACTGTGATAAATGTTGCCTGCAAATCACTGTTTATTCAGAAATGCGTTTAGCACTTCAATTTGTACAACCAGCCAATTTATCGTTATTTGCTGATTTATAATTACCCAACTGTCAGTGTTCCTGAGTTGTTTTTCTCTATACTGTCGACTGTGTGAGCTTTCACACCAGCTGGAAGAATGGTGGATGTAAACAGGCGTTATAATATGAATTACAACGCCTTCCTTATTAACATTGAACTATTTAACCAAGGCTTGTGCATGCACGCACGCACGCACACTCACACACTGCCAGGCACACGCACACACTGCCACATGCACACCCAAATGTATCAGCATAGACTGTCAGAGCTCGACTTTCCAAAAATAATTTTGAATTCCAAAGCACATCTCAAAATGAAATTGTGAAGGGTCTTGTGCGGAAGGCGACATAGACACAATGTAAACCAGAAACTTGCTAACCTGATTTAAACTACACCCCATTGCCCTCCGCCTATCAAAACTACAACTCCCACACAACACATAAGTGTCCAGGTATGCATAGGCCAATCTGGTAGAAATGGATGAAAATAAACCAATATTGCCCTTGTGAGAGTAATGCATGAGCAGAAGGCTGGCGCCCACAGGGTAGAGTTAGTTTGCTGTTTGGTATTCATTTGATGCACAGCATTCTGCACTCTGCCAGCCGCGTGGCATGTCATGAATATTTTACATGGAACCAACTTTACACCGGCCACCACCTCTGGACTGCAATGCTCATTTGACCTGGAAGTACTTCTAATGTTTAGGGGTTCAAACACACAGTTTGCCATTCAAGTGTCAAGCGTTGACGAGTGTCGGGACAACATATTCATCGGGATGTTAAGTCACTCAGTCCCCTGTTCAACCGCGTGTTTAATGATTGACACGTCCTGCTGCGACTTCAGCAGTGTACCTTTGAAGAATGAATGGGATTTCTGAATGACACTGCCCCCGTGTCTGCCTGTGTTTATCTCCTTCTCCATAGGATCCATGGGTCTGTCGACTGCCTCTCAGAGCTCTCCTCCTCCAGGCTCAACCGCCCCTTCACCGGTGACTCATCTCTTCTCCTTTCAGTTTTTGTTTATTCATGTCTTTCCTCCGTCTGCGCGTGACGTAATGTATTCCAAACACGCGTGGTGCTAATTCCCCATCAGGCCTGCCTAGTGCTGGGTCATCATGGTTTCTGCATATACAGTTGGGAGTCATTTTTATGCCTCTTCGTCAGGGTTCTGTATATTGACGTTTATTTCGGATTTCATATGTTTATTGACGTTTTTATACGTTTATTTGCATTTCTTTTACTCTATTCAGCTTATTTGCCATTATTTACATTTATTTACGTCTATATATGCTCCAGGGAGCATCCGGCGCAGCTCCAGCACGTCCACGGCCATCGCCTCTCAGAAGGACAGTGCCCCCAGGAGCCCCCTCAACAGGTGCACACGCCCTCTGGTCAAACCCTCGCTCTCCACTGTCTCTCCTCCGCCTCTGTCTCTCTCCTTGTGTCTCCGTCTCTCTCCCTGTGTCTCTGTCTCTCTCCCTGTGTCTCTGTCTCTCTCCCTGTGTCTCTGTCTCTCTCTCTGTCTCTCTCTCCCTGTGTCTCTGTCCCTCTCCCTGTGTCTCTGTGTCTCTCTCCCTGTCTCTCTCTCCCTGTGTCTCTGTGTCTCTCTCCCTGTCTCTCTCTCCCTGTGTCTGTCTCTCTCTCTCTGTCTCTGTGTCCCTGTGTCTCTCTCCCTGTCTCTCTCTCCCTGTGTCTCTGTCTCTCTCTGTGTCTGTGTCTCTCTCTCTGTGTCTGTCTCTCTCTCTGTGTCTCTCTGTGTCTCTGTCTCTCTCCCTGTGTCTCTGTCTCTCTCCCTGTGTCTCTGTGTCTCTCTCCCTGTCTCTCTCTCCCTGTGTCTCTGTCTCTCTCCCCCTGTGCCTGTCTCTCTCTCTCTGTCTCTGTGTCCCTGTGTCTCTCTGACTGTCTCTCTCTCCCTGTGTCTCTGTGTCTGTCTCTCTCTCTGTGTCTGTGTCTCTCTCTCTGTGTCTGTGTCTCTCTCTCTGTGTCTGTGTCTCTCTCTCTGTGTCTCTGTCTCTCTCTCTGTCTCTCTCTCTGTGTCTCTGTCTCTCTCCCTCTGTCTCTCTCTCTGTGTCTCTGTCTCTCTCTCTGTATCTCTGTCTCTCTCCCTGTGTCTCTGTCTCTCTCCCTGTGTCTCTGTCTCTCTCTCTGTGTCTCTGTCTCTCTCCCTGTGTCTCTGTCTCTCTCCCTGTGTCTCTATCTCTCTCTCTGTGTCTGTGTCTCTCTCTCTGTGTCTCTGTCTCTCTCCCTCTCTCTCTCTGTGTCTCTGTCTCTCTCCCTGTGTCTCTGTCTCTCTCTCTGTGTCTCTGTGTCTCTCTCTCTCTGTCTCTCTCTCTGTGTCTCTCTCTCTCTGTCTCTCTCTCTGTGTCTCTCTCTCTGTGTCTCTTGCGCTTCCTTTTTGAACAGCCCCCCTTGCTATCCTCTCTCTCCCCTTCATCCCGATCCCTTCTTGCACTGGCGCTCCAGAGTTGGTCCTGATAAGAGCCCTGGCAGTGTGAGTCAGCAGCAGGGCGCTTCGGTTAAATAGCCAACGCATAATGAGGGGGACCGCTGGGGGGGCGCGTCCCGGGATCAATCCCCTCCAACCCCCTGCCTCACTGAATGTCTGTCACCTGCCAGGGATGCCCCTCAGCCTCGCCAGTCTCTATCTCTGTACATCCCTCCATCCCTCCCCCGTCCCTCCCTCCCTCCCACATTCGGCCCCCGCTCCCCTTTTAAACCCTCTCGTCTCCCCCCCTCTCCTGCCTCTCGTCCGCCAGGCGCCGCTCCCTCCCCCACCGCCAGCGGTGGAACACGCTCAGCAGCAACAGCAGCGCCGGCGGGGGGAGGGGGGGCGGGACGTCCGGCCGGAGCAGCGTCAGCCCCGCCCCCGCCGGCGCCGACGGGCAGGCCCGCCTCCGGGTGGGCTCCCAGGTGCTGCTCTCCAGCGCCAACGAGGCGGCGCTGGTGCGCTACGTGGGCGCGGCGGACTTTGCGGCGGGCCTGTGGCTGGGCCTGGAGCTGCGGGCGCCCCGGGGGAAGAACGACGGCGCGGTGGGCGGGCGCCGCTACTTCACCTGCCGGCCCGGCCACGGAGTGCTGGTGCGGCCCAGCAGGGTCACCCACCGCGGCGTCAACGGCGCCCGGCTGGTCGACGACATCAGCTGAACCCCCGCCGGGAGGCCGGGAGTTTAGGGCGTGTGCGTGTGTGTGTGCGTGCGTGTGGCGTGCGTGCGTGTGCGTGTGCGTGCGTGCGAGCGTGCAGCAGGGTGTGTTTAGTCTAATTAAGGCACCTAGACAGTGTTTTGCAGAGTTTATTGCAAAGTAGAACTTGTGCTGCTTGACTACCTAATTCATTTGACTTCCTTAAACGATTTATTTCAAAGTTAGCATTTTGGGTATACTGTTATATAACCTTTGTTTATTCCTTTTTATTGCGCTAATTGTTTTTTAATCCTCTGTGTGCGTTGAGTTAGCGCACTGTAAAATTGTTCCATATATATTTTTGGCTGGAATGCTAGATTTCTATTCAAAGACATTATGAGGTGAAGCACTTTATTCACGTTGGCTCTAAGATCGGAGACGCAACCTCGGTTTGGCGGGTTGTAAAAGTCTGGAAGATGAGATATAGGCCTTCTGCACTACTCTCTATCAACGGTGTCCCAAAAAAACAACGAAAACCATTAAGACAATAAACTAGGTGATATGAACGTTCTGCCTTTAAAACCTTATCCTTCCCAGAAGCACGTCTGTAAGGTTTATTTTCCGAAAGACGAAGCACTGTGTTGACTATATCTCAGAGTGAAAAACTCCCGGTGCAGAGATATATCGAAAAAGCCAACGGAGCACTTTGAAAATGAATGAGGGTCTTTGATACAGGGTCGTCGTATGGCTTACCAGCAAACAAACGACAAAGAACTCATTAGAGGACGTTGTGTTTTGGTGCGTTTTTAGTTATCTTTTTTACTGTAATCTGTGTTAAACGCGAGTCTCTTACTCAATAGCTTGGCTGGCTTGAATGGTAAGGCTGCTAAAGCACCTGGAGCTATAGCTTTAAACAGCATGGAACACCACCTTGTGTTTGCAGCAATCGTAAACAAGAGAGAAGCACAACTATTGCCTAAGAAACGGAACATGGTGTGAACGCAGTAGGCTTTATTAGAGCAGTTCATCACCGGGAAGGCGTCATCACACGTGCCATTCAAAAGGTGTTTCCTTTTGTTACTGGATTGTTTCATTCAGCAGAGAGCTGCTATTGATCTAGCTCTGGAGAATGACCCCATTCAGGGCCGGCTAAAGGTATAGGCCATATAGGTCACCCTCAAAGGGAGACATTTTAATAGATAATGGAAATGCTTGAGCCTGCGTCTCTATGAATGATAACCAACAGCTTTCCCCACCTCGCCACCAGTACAGCATTAAAGATCTGGGCATGAAGTACTTTTTCAAAAGTAAAGAAATCCTAAAATCTTAAGAATTTCTAAAAATCCTAATCTGGCCTGGGGCTAGCTCTAGAGCCTTCCCCTGCCCTGTTGCTTCAGAGAAAACATCCACGTCAGGTCCCATTAGGGTATGAAGACCACAACAGCCATGGAAACTTAAGTGTGTATCTCCCATGAACTCATTGATCTGTCTGGTGATTGTTAAGGACCGTGTGCCCAAGGTCAAAAATATATGCCTCTAGATTTTATTAAAACGCATTAAAGTATGGGAATGTGTCAAAGGCTGGCATTCATCTCCTTTGTATCACAGCTTAGCAGCCTGGCCTATTGACAAGTGTTTTAATGCTGCTGTTTTCAATGTTATTACTCTACTTTTCAATAATTTGTCGCTATTGCCTTTCTTATTTCTATTTTCCCTCTGGATATTCAAGAGCATATTAGCAGTATAGTTTTGGTTTTAAATGTCACTAATGGCTGTGACCATCTGTCACAGCATGTGTGCGTGTGCGTGTGTTTGTGTGGGCAACAGATTGCTGATGTTGATCCATCTAAATTTTTTTGCAAGGCCTTTCCACGCAGTGTAAAAAAACAAACATCCGAAAGCAGCATTTGTAAAACTACACAATAAAGAATTATATTCTAATTTAATCATTTTTGTTTGTTTTCTTTGGGCGGTGTGCAGTAAAAAGTGTGGGTTGTGTGAAAGTACAAAGTAAAAAAAGTACACCTTTCCATTTCCCTGCTTTGGTTGTTAACACATGTTTGAAAAAACAAGTTGTCCTCCGGTCATAATGGTGACGTGATGTGCATTACCGAACAGCTTGGAATACCTGGAAGGGCTTTGTCAGGTGAATTCTTATTTCAATGCTAGACAAAAGTACAAAAGTTATCCCGCCAATGCAGAAAATTATTTGTCAATCCTAAATACCTCCAGTTTTGTTTAAATTCAAACGCATCTGCAGTGGGAAACCACTCCAAGCCTTGCTGTTCTTTTTCAAAAGAGGAACTTAGGAGAGATTCAGTTAAACAGTTTTGTTGATCAGCTGTCCTGAACGTTAACTATACCGTCGGTAATGCAACGATGTCCATATGTCAAAAACAGATTCCGACCGGTTCAATGCCCGGCGAAAGGTGGTGTTTAGTTTGTGTATCTGTAGTGTGTTCGTGCAAACCTTTTGTGTGAGTGATGAAATAATGACTAGTTCATTTATATTTAAATAGTTAGTTTGTGTGTGATTGGTCGTAGGCCTAAGTATGGGTGTGGTCCCTGTGATCGGTTGGACGGTGGAAGCATTTTACAGTTCAGAGAACACACTCTGTTTTGTAGTTAAATGTTAAATTCATTTGGTATATTTAGTGTTCTACACCTAGTTTGGGATGACAGCATATTACTGGCTGGGTCTCATAATATATACGTTATATATATAGATAATATAAATGCGGGGGGCAGTAGCTCAGGAGGTAGAGTGGGTTGGCTGGTAATGTGGTAGAAATTAACCTTACATTTTATGTTAAACAATGATTATTATTAGGCCTACATATCATATAGATACTTTAATAGTGGAAAACAGCTGATCACCTTTGGCCTAGATGTTATGTGCCGTGTGACACCAGTGAGTGAGTCCAGTCCATTCCCATCTGATGTGTCACACCAGTAAGAGAGTCCAGTCTACTCCCATTTGATGTACTCTCTGAAGACAATGCTTACATTCACACGTGTGCATCATCTCTGTTTGTATAAGGATAATATATGTTCTAAGGTCACATTGGGATCCAGAAGACATGAGAATATGCTGACATCCACACAGTATGACCCAGAAAAACATTCTATGCACATCAATATTTGATGAAAGTCCAACTTTGTATTGTGTAAAGGATTGGGGATATAAGGAGCTGTCCGGGATTCATTCGGCAGTGTGTATTCGAGGATACCATTCGGCTTTGTTGTCTCTCGTTTGCGGGTGGCAATAAACTCTCCATCTATACTTGACCTGGACTCCCCGATTCCTCTTGCTTTTAGCTAGTTGAAGGGAATTAGATAAGTTGTTTTTATTAGTGCCACAACAGTAACCGCAAGGTTGCTAGTTTTGATCCCCGGCTCCTCCCCGAGTGTCGAGGTGTCCCTGAGCAAGGCACCTCACCCTAACTGCCCCTGACGAGCTGGCTGACGCCGCTGTCGGCGTGTGAATGTGTGGATGAATGGGTGAATCCGGAATGTAAGGCACTATTGTAAAGCACTTTGGGTGGCCACTGGTTAATTGTCACAAAAAAGCGCTAGATAAATGCAGTCCATTTACCACCCCATGTATATTTAAATCTATTACATTTTAAGCGACTTTACTAATTTACTATAGACTTAACAAGTGATCAATATACACTTATCACATGATGTGGTTGTGGCAAAGTGTTAATGTGCTGAACCTGATGAGGGTGGTCCTACTTCTGTTTCCCTGGGGGCCTGGAGCCACGGGGAGATGGGGTTCAGGTGTCAGGGGGCGGGGCCTGGTAGGGGAGATGGTGTCCAGGTGTCAGGGGGCGGGGCCTGGACGGGAGATGGTGTCCAGGTGTCAGGGGGCGGGGCCTGGAGGGGGAGATGGGGGTTCAGGTGTCAGGGGGCGGGGCCTGGACGGGAGATGGTGTCCAGGTGTCAGGGGGCGGGGCCTGGAGGGGGAGATGGGGTTCAGGTGTCAGGGGGCGGGGCCTGGAGGGGAGATGGTGTCCAGGTGTCAGGGGGCGGGGCCTGGACCGGGAGATGGGGTTCAGGTGTCAGGGGGCGGGGCCTGGAGGGGAGATGGTGTCCAGGTGTCAGGGGGCGGGGCCTGGAGGGGGAGATGGGGTTCAGGTGTCAGGGGGCGGGGCCTGGAGGGGAGATGGTGTCCAGGTGTCTGGGGGCGGGGCCTGGAGGGGGAGATGGTGTCCAGGTGTCAGGGGGCGGGGCCTGGAGGGGGAGATGGTGTCCAGGTGTCAGGGGGCGGGGCCTGGAGGGGAGATGGTGGTCAGGGGGCGGGGCCTGGAGGGGGAGATGGGGTTCAGGCGTCAGGGTGCGGGGTGCGGGGGGGCCTGGTGGGGGAAATGGTCGGAGTACATGCACTCTGTTCTTCTGTGCCTCGGCGGTTGATTCTGGTGTGATGCTGGTGTTGAGGTCCAGGGATTCCAAAGTGGGGACAACCACCAATGACTGAAAATATGACTATTTTGTCTGCCCTAACCCTTAACCCTTGTTTTGTTTTCTATTGATAGATGGTTGATAGTGGAGTACTACTATACGTTTATATCACTTGTTTAATTTGTATGATTTCATGTTGAGCAGGAACCTCCCTATTGAAAGCAATGTGGTATCATGTTAACCAAAGTTCAGCATTATGTGGGTTTGATTCTCGTTATTTAGGCTAAACTGTCCTACCTGCATGATTATCATATACATTCATGATTTACTCATACAGGTCATATGAATCCCCTGTATAGAAAGCGTTGGAAAGGAGCATTAGAAATATGAAAGGAGCTATGCGCTTATTTCCTGGCTCATGAATTGAAGTTGGCTGACTCTTCATTACCATTTATCACGTAAACACATAGTTGAACCCTAGAGGTATGATAAACATTTTGAAACATCTCCCCTGTTGTCTCCCCTACCTACACCTTTAGGGGATTGCATTTTGCTATATAAATGTTCAGTGGCGGCTGGCGATTTAACATGTTGGTGGGGCACAGTAATAGACAGGGGGTCTGAGGTTCCCCCCCCATATTTTTTTTTTTATTTAATAGATTTGATTTCCTGTATTCTGGTGCATTTTGGGGATGGCCACTACCTATTTACCTACTTTTCATTCAGATCCATAGCCTACATCCTGACTTGCAGGGCCTGGACAAGCTTACACTGCATCAGACCTACTTCATGGCCATTCCACCAGCCATTGCTATTTGACCCATTGTTGTTATTCTGATATTGAGACAAATCATGATCACTGTCCTATAGCGTCTATTTTTTTGAGTCTCCATTGTCTACTTCAAATGCTCTCTGCTAGTTGTTAGCGGCTGTTTCCCAATGTCAAGGGAGCATGCTCAACGGCCGCCTTTTTAAGGACGCTACCAATGTTGAGGTCCCTCGTAATTCGCGCCATTTTCGCGTCGTTTGTTTTTGAGAATCCCGAGATTTCTCCAGGATGCATCGCTGATTCCTAGATGAGCTAAAGCTACCCACAATCCTCTGCGTTCACACGCTGCACAGGATATTAAAAATGGCATTACACAATCAAATAAGTGATTGTAAGTGAAGTTATATTAAAGTTTTCAGAAATATTTTGTGCCGTATTGGTTTTTATAGATTCATCATGTTAATGCAAATAATCAAGCTTAAAGACCTGTGCCATTTTTGAAACGTTTTTGCAACTTAATGATACGTTGCTATATTTTGCATGGACGTAGCTGGTGTTAAACACCACTGTCACCAATGTCCATTTACTCGCTCACAAGATTACACTATTTATGTTTGTGTTTAATCTTTTTTTTTTAGGGTCAGCCCAGCAAACGGAGGCTTTTATGCACCTTAGGGTGGCGCACAAACATTTGTTTACCGGTAGAAGGAATACTGCCACTATCGGTGAGAAGCTCTTGCGGGATCCAATGAGGTCAAATAAATGCACCACCGATCATTTGCAATGTTTGTAATTTGTAATGAACGTATATAATTGTATTTTGTATAATATACTTATGTGTTCAAAGCACTGGTAGATTGCAGGTATTATGAATGAATGAATCAGATCAGTTAAATAATATATCCAAATAAATACATGTTTATCATCACTTTCTTTGTCTTTTTCCCCCTGCATAATAGTAATCAACCATACTGTAAATGTGATGCATGAATTAAGTTCTCAGACAATTTCACTTAGTTTTATAAAAATTTAATATATTCTTTTTTAAATAAAGACGATTCGATCAACCGCAACAAAGCTTTTGTGACTTCCTCAAAGAGGCTCCATGCGAAGGAGACATGACCGCATTCATAACAGACAAAAGTCAAATATATATCGATCAGCTTGATTGCTGCCATGTTTTATTCATAAGCGCACGTGTGTTTACAAGCGGAAACGCAGTATTAAAAAGCGGAAGCGGAAGCGCTTCCACATTAGCAAGTCGTTCCAAAGTCCGAAAGTTACAAACGCTAGGAAGCACTCGAGCTAGCACTCTTGGCTCATCTCCATAGGACGCGACTAGCAAGGACGCGTCCTAGCAAGGCTGCAGCCTTCACATTGGGAAACTCTTTACATGTAGTTGTGGCGCACATTTGTAGTAGTGTACTATGGTAAATACTATAGTAAGTTACTACACAGTGTAGTATACTATAGATTACTATACTATACTACAATATAGTGTGGGATTTACTATTGTAATTTTCCAGACATTGTAGTGTAGGCTACTATGGTAAATACTATAGTAAGTTACTACACAGTGTAGTATACTATAGAATACTATACTACAATATAGTGTGGGATTTACTATAGTAATATTCCAGACATTGTAGTGTACTATGGTAAATACTATAGTAAGTTACTACACAGTGAAGTATACTATAGATTACTATACTATACTACTATAGTAATTTTCCAGACATTGTAGTGTACTATGGTAAATACTATAGTAAGTCACTACAAAGTGTAGTAGAGTATAGATTACTATAGTTAACTATAATATACTTTTTTTAATATATATTTTCATTATTCTGTAATTTGTCTTAAAATGAATATGTGAAACATAAGCCAAATATTTGTATTATGTGGAGATTTTATTGTAGAAACATAAACCACACATAAATATAAAACATAATGCACAACATGCATAGGCTACTGTTGTTTTTAATTAGTCGTCATGAAAAAAAACATAAGGGGTAACACTGCTGTTTTTTATTGGTCGTCAAGAAAAAAAACATAAGGGGTAACTCTGTTGTTTTTTACTGGTCGTCATGAAAAAAAACATAAGGGGTAACGCTTTTGTTTTTTTATTGGTTGTCATGAAAAAAAACATAAGGGGTAACACCGTTGTTTTTTATCGGTCTTCATGAAAAACAACATAAGGGGTAACACTGTTGTCTTCGTCAAATAAAATATATGTCGTTTTTTATTGGTCGTCATGAAAAAACATAAGGGGTAACACTGTTGTTTTTTAATTGGTCGTCATGAAAAAAAACATAGGGGGTAACACTTGTTTTTTATTGGTCGGCAAGAAAAAAAACATAAGGGGTAACTCTGTCGTTTTTTATCGGCCGTCATGAAATAAACATAAGGGGTAACACTGTCGTAAGGGTAACACTGTCTTTATCAAATAAATTATAAGGGGTAACAGTGTCGTTTTTTATTGGTCGTCATGAAAAAAAACATAAGGGAAATAATAGAAACACACACATACATTTTAATGTCATATATATCCTCTTTATTGATGATTGATGATTGTGTTTTGTCATCGCCTCAGTGGTGCAGTGGCATGCACTCTGCCTAACCCACTGGAGACCAATTTCTGTGGAAAACACAATGGCCCTCATTTATCAAACGAACGTAGAAATGAGCGCAAATCTGAACGCATGATTCATTTTACGATAGGACCCACGTGAGATTTACGAAACCTTCGTATCACACCAATCCCAGTGTACGAAGGATCTTGGTGTTGATAAATACGGCGGCTGAGATCGATCGTAATTAACGTAACACGCCCATATAAAAGCACGTCTTCAGAAGTCTCGCCCCTAACTTTTACGACATGGAGAAACGTCCAACGGTAAAATAGAGGAATTTTTCCGAGACCCAAATGGAGACGCTCGGGTCACTGGTGGATGCGAACCGTCTGGTTTTATTTGGTAGCCTAAAAGCTGGCATTAAAGGCCGAAAAAAGGATGCTATATGGAAGTATATATTGCACTATTCACTGCAATATAACTTGCAGTGAATAGTGTTTCCAATGTTCGTCGGGCTACGGAAGAGGTTTGTTAATTAAATTAATTAAATAATAAATTAAATGTAAGACTTCTGTTATCCAGCATTTCACATATATGCTATTGTTTGCATTCCGTTAAAGTTATTAAATTCCGAATAAGGTGAAGAAAAAATGGTCCGACATGAAGCTCAGCACCAAAAAACGTGTTGCGGCTGTGAAGCCGGCCAAGCAAGAAACGGGAGGAGGCCGGTGCAGTGCGACTGCAGCGTAACTCACCGAGATGACTCTGACCAGAGTGGTAGATATAACAGAGTGGCGACACTTCCATTGGACTCCGTTGTAGCGCCTACTTCCGGGGTATGGAGCCTCGAATAGTTCCAAACAACCATTTTACGGCGTAGGAGACCGTTCATTTCCATTGCTGGCCGCCGAGTAACTTCTGAGGTAAATTGATTAAATAGCTACCTCTTTTGAATTATCAACTGTCTATATTGTATCAGAGGCCCTTTATGATGCATATACTGATATTTATTTGTATATGTACAGCGTAATTATATATATATTTGTCTTGGTAGTCGACCGATTGCCGGCTAGTTTGTTAGCTTGATTTCACCATCTGTGAAGGTATCTCCAGGGGTAAATTGATTAAATAACTACCTCTTTTGAATTGTCAACGGTCTATATTGTATTAGGACCTTTTTGATGCATATACTGATATTTATTTGTATATGCACAGCGTAATTATATATATTTTTAGGTTGGTAGACAACTGATTGCCTGCTAGTTTGTTAGCTCGACTTCACCATCTATGAAGGTATCTCCAGGGGTAAATTGATTAAATAGCTACCTCTTTTGAAATTTCAGCTGTCTGTATTGTATCAGGACCTTTATGAGGAATATACTGATATTTATTTGTGTATGCACAGCGTAATTATATATATTTTTATCTTGGTGGGCGATCGATTGCCTGCTAGTTTGTTAGCTCGACTTCGCCGTGTGATGGTACCTACACCAACAATTACAAAGTTCAGTAGTGAATCTAACTTTTAGTTAGTTAGTTAGTTATTTATGTTGTATTGTTAGGATAATTTAGGTTGATTTAAGGACGGGTTTTATGATGCGATAGCTAGTAGAAATAACTGTTTGTTTAATTATATTGATTATTTTTTGTTTTGTAAGAGCCCTCTGCTCTCCTCATTATTTTTTGCTTTTTAGTTGCCTTATTAGGTGAAAAACTCATTATTCCACCAAAGAAAATCAAGTCATTGTGAGATTTTACATGTTTAATACACAGAAATTAGTCTGACTGCTGATCCTGTTGATGGATGCTGGTGGTGGCGGCTGACGACGTTTGCTGATGGTGGTGGCTGGTGCTGGCGTTGGCTGCTGCTGGTGGCTGCTGGTAGATGCTGCTTGTTGTGACTGCTGGAATAAGAGGAGGCTGGGGGCTGCGGACGGTGGGCCAGGAATGGAGAGGCCAAATACATCCATGGCAAGCAGTAAGCCAGTTGGCAGTGGCCTAGATGTTATGACCTCAGGTGAGGAAGTCTGCTTTGTTGAAATTGCCTTCTTAGTCTGACTCTTGCTTCCAAGGTACCCCTTATTATGCTTGTTTACCTTCCTCTCAGCCCTGATGCAGTTTGACTGAATCCTTAACCTCAGCCTGATATATGTTGACAAGATTTTTTTTTTCAGCTCATGGCATGAGGGAAGGTTGCTGTCCAGACCCATGGCCTCTCTTTCCAGCTGTGCCACTACATTGGAGGACTGCATGAGGGAATCACTCGTCTGAGAACGGAACAGCTGCTCCACGTTCTGCAGGAGAGTGAACACCTCATCGGATGGACGGTATAATGCTCCCCTTTTAAATTCTTTTAATTCAAGTAATAGAGCTCTCTCACTTGCGGTGTTGGTGACTTTTTCCACCAGTGCACACTTGCATTCCTCACAGAGTGAGAAGCCGATAACCCTCTTCACTATGTATCCTGCCAGGTGGTAGAGAACACAGGACTCGGTCTTTGTCATGTCAGGTGGTGATGGGTCTACCAGCTGCTCCACTCTCACAACCTCAGAAGCACTGCAGCTGCTTTTCTGGGTGTCCAGGAAGTCCGCCAAGTGGTCTGATGCATCATCCAGGTAACTGCCAGTATGTGTTGTGGAGAGGAACTGCCCTACAGTGACAGCCCGTAGTGCATAGTGGAACTCCACAGGTGTCGGGACAGAGTTCCTCTGACGTATGCAAGAAAACGTATTTTCTAGGCAGTCCTGTGTGAACCGGCTTGTGAGAACAAATTTGTGCCCTTGTCTAAACAGATCTTGCTGGACCTCCAGAATTGTTGTTGTGGCCATCACCAGTCCAGTCTGGACTGGTTTCCAGCTGCCCTGGGGACCGATCTTCAGGCCCCGAAAAAGATGGATCGAGTCGCGGAGGAAGCTGATGGCCTTTTCATACTCTTCCATCTTGAAATGACTGAGGGCACAAACAACATTGCGGGATGACATGAGGTCAAACCAGTGGTCCATCTTCTCCAAAAACCATGACGTTGTAAGGTAGGACTCTGGTCTGCGCTCCTCCTCCACCATGTACCTCAGGGCTGCACTTGTTGACTTGCTGAATACGTGCATTGCTGAACTCACCTTCATCTTTTCGAAATGGCTAGGCTCCAGGACACCTCTGGACAGATTGGGTGCAAGCTTAATTGCCATGCCCTCCTGGAAGGACACCAGATCCTTTAAGGGGGCAACAGAGACTTCACTCGATGCCAGCTGCTCCTTTTCCACCACATCCTGTGGTATGGTGATGTGACCACGGACAATGGCACTCTTCAAGTTCTTGACGAGATGAGGAACGTCAGGCATGAAATGGAGGCGCTGGCTTGGCTCAACAGGATGCTGGATCCATGGCTTGTCATAGGTCACCCCAAAGGACTTCCACATTGCTCTATTGGGGCTCCCCATGTCTGTGGTGATGTTCAGTACATGAAGCCCTACAGATGCCGCTGCTTCAACAATGTTGATTATGATGGGCCGGTAAACTGCTCCATTGGTGGAATTGCCACTATAGTGGTAAGCCACAACTTGTTTCCACCGTGTTGTAGCTCCAGCCAGCATAAACACCAGTGCATGTGTCGCTTGTCCTTTGTGCTCAGGCAGTGTGACATTGCCAAATAGCCTCCCCGTTCCCAAATGGAGCTCCACGCCTGGAGTAATGGACATCTCATCTAAGGTGAGCACACACTCTCTCTCCATTTCCGTCATACCACCTGCCTTCAGCCTCAGCATCTCAAACACTTCGCCCAAAACTCCTGGCTCCAGTTTTACATGCTGCATCCTCCTTTGCAGCGTCCGGATGTTGGGCAGCGGAATATGCATTCGCTGGAGGGTTTTGTAACCAGTGGTGCCAGCAGTAAATTTAACCTGTATGGCTTTTTTAATTGTCTCCTTTCCCCACCGTATTTGTCTATTTTTCTGTCCAAGGGCTCTAATTTGGTCCGAATTAAACACACGTTTTAAATTCTTGTTGCCTGAATAGTTTTGCTTTCTTAGTGCCAAATTGATTCTTTTTTGTTTTACAAGAGCCCTCTCTGCTCTCCTTCTCAATAATTTTTCCTTTTCTAGTTGCCTTATTAGGTCCTCCACAGTCGCCCCATCAGTCCCTGGCGGTCTGGTCCCTGGCGGTCTGGTCCCTGGAGCAGCTGGCCCTGGCGCAGATGGTCCTGGCAAAGTTATAACTTCACTGTTGACCCCTGACTGACTGGCCCTCGGCACACACATCCCTGGATCACCTGCCCCTGGATCACCTGCCACTGAATCACCTGCCACTGACAATGTGGCCTCTTGATTTCTCTCTCTGTCTCCTGGCATGTCCCTTTCAATGCTCTTCAAATCCACCTCAATTTCTCCCTCAATCTCTGTAAAAATTACAAGGTAATGTTGCTGTTATATGTATTTTGCCTTTGCATTTGCAACTACTGTCATCTCCAATGTAGGAAATGAATTGAAGCGAAACATTTCTGTAATGTGAATTAAATCATCTGCCACAATCAGAAACCAATAAAATGTATTAATGGATCTACCGGCAAATAGTGTCTTATCTACATTGTGTGCAAATCCTCAGAGAATCCCTGCCTTCTGGTTGTTTTTTAAACTGAATGTACAAATATGAATTGGGTAATCTCATTCGGAGTGTAGTCTATCCTTGAATTACATGAAATGGGGAATATTGTTAGCTGCATGGATCATACCGGAGTTTAATTTGGTGCAATATGTGTGGTCCGTTGCACTTATATCCGGAGGCACCCTCACAGAAGGGGGTTTCCTCCTCTTCGGTTTAGGGCGATGGATGAAAATTGTTGGGACGGCATCGGGCCTCAACTTCAACATCCCAACTACTTTTGTGGCTTTGAATTGGTCATTTTCAAAGTGTACCTGTAGGTAGGCTTGTAAGATCAGTTTCCATTGCGCTTCAAATATCATTGGAAATTTGGAAAGTCATAATTCTCTACACTTACAATTATTATGCCCTTTCAAATCCTAGCAAGTGATCTGAACATTACTTACGTTACATAGTTTGTGACTGTTGCTGACTGTTAGTAAGTTTTGACGGCTGACCATTGCCATCCATTTTTTCCTGCGCTCTTGGTCCTTGGGGAAGCCGTACATGTGGTAACCCTTCTCGGACCGATTGGAGCATCCAAATGCTGCACAGCCAACCATGGTATGACCATTTATCTATAAAATGTTAGTTGTAACCAATGAATCATGACACCATAGAAGATCACTCACACTAATTGTTTAATAAGAAAAATACAATTTCATTCATCCAAGCGTAATGAGTTGTTATTCTTTAATATATTTGATACTTTGTGTGGCTTATATCTTTAAATGATCATGGTAGAACATCTTGAATACTTTGATTTAAAAACAGGTGTAAGGTAAAAGTTAAGGTTAGGCCAGTATGCTAACACGAACGTGAAGCTTTCCCCCCAAAACTTAAAAACGTATCTAATAGCTTTCAGTTGTCCCCCTACAACTCTAAAACGGACATTTACAAATATGCAATAATGCAACAATGCATTAAAAAAATAATAACTGTCAGACAAATACTTGTATGTGTTTTTTTCATTCATATTTACCATTCAATATTGAAATCTCTGCTGTCGTCCCATAGAATTACATTGAAAGCGCGGCGTGTTTGGAACTATTGAGGCTTACATGAACCACGTGACAACCACGTGACCACCCTGTCGGCGAGATCATAGCGTGTCGCAACTCTCTCTCTCTATAGCTCTGACTCTGACCATGTAGTGCGCCCTGATGTAGACGATGCCCAACGTTGCTATTTTGGAAAATAAAAGAATCGTGCGTGCCCCCAGGCCATCGGGCTACCATGTTCAGGATTGACATTATGACATCGCAAATAATCGGAACATTAACTGAATGGTAGCTGTTTTTGCGGTTGATGTACGCGTAATCATTAATAGATGCGCATATGGGTACAATCAACCGCACCAATCACATTTGGAAACCTAGCAATAGCATAAAAATCCAGTTCCAGTTTGCTGATCGTTATGGGAATTTAATATAACGTTCGGAGAGGGACATTATAGCTGCCAAAACTGCTGGCATGGTTCGGCTAATACTTGGCTGGGAAATAGCAGACCTGTCCCCGATCTCCCGCTGCAAGATCCCGGTGGCCAAAAATCCCAAGGTAGAGCAAACCTGCACAGGTATTGCGTTTGATCGCCTAGTTTCTCGCCTTAACTGTGGCTCCAAAGCATTGCATAGCTCCATCAGGAGATGCCTTGGGAGACGAAAACGACTCAAGAGCCATTCATCGCCCTCCTTAAAAAAATCGGCGCGGTCTCGAAAAACTCTCTCGTCTGTGCGTTGAGGTCCTTAAAGGTTGGGTAGGTGATTTGCGAAACGCCAGCAGATTTTGAAAATACACAACTCAAATGGTCCTACCCCCTCTCCTTCAACGCTGACTCTGACTCCACCCATTCCAAGTACCTGGACGCGCAATCATGCACGAGCGCGAACAGAGATGCGCGAGAGCGAGCCAGGCTAGCGTAGGTTTTCGTTTAACAACATGGCACTACATTCAGCTGTAAGTTGCACCCAGTACCGCGGGAAGTAGGAGTGCTGGGGGTGCTGCAACACCCCCTGTCCGAGGCCCTGTCTTATCACAGAAAACGATCATTTCTAAAAACTCCGGCCAAAGTGGAGATTTCTGAAAACGCCGGTTATGTGTTGTCGTGTCAACGGGGAGAAACGGGATTTTAGGTTCTGAAGCGTCACATTATGCACCAGGAAATGCTTAACGTCATGTGAGCGCCCGCTGTACCGTATTGGTCCGAATATAAACACAAACCCCATTGTAAGACGACCTATATTTGGAAAAAAGATTTGAAGACCAGATCCGTTTTTTATGAATAAATAAATTTTATTCATTGAAATAATATACGAAAATAAAAAGGCATCGAATAAAACACTGCATTGCCACTAAACAGTAGTGCAAATAGGCCGTACTGATGTGTACACCAAAGACTATTCCTGACACTCCTCTGTCCCGCTGTGTTCGCTCTGGCTGTGGTCGCTCCGAACTGTTTCGGCCCG
The DNA here is from genome assembly GCF_902167405.1 of Gadus morhua. Classification (NCBI taxonomy): domain Eukaryota; kingdom Metazoa; phylum Chordata; class Actinopteri; order Gadiformes; family Gadidae; genus Gadus; species Gadus morhua. The sequence continues at coordinate 5,819,928 of NC_044052.1, forward strand.
TGGCAAAGCGAGTCATCCTCGCTGCTGTCCAAGGCATTTTGAGACGCAGCATTTATTTAATGCTCATATGACCTAGTGCTGAAAAAAGGTTATATGAAAAAGTGTGAGGGTAGCGGTGGTGCGCTAAACTTGTTCTGTGAGCAGCTGGATGTGAACGATCGATTTTCAACTGTCCGCGCATGCACTGGTGTAATTGAGCTGCGCTGCTATACATCTTTTTTTTATCAATGTAACGAGTTGCGAGTCTAGTGCAGGCTGAGTTTTTTTTTTTCCCTGCACCCCCTGCTGAGAATACGTTCTCGCTGCAATGGTTGGACCAGATGTTATAAACATTAAACGGTCACATAAATCATTACTATTTTTAGAAAATGTATGTTTGTTTCATATAATTGTATTGGAAGTCCTGGTTTTCACTAGGGTTGCCGCGGTGTGGACATTTTCACACCGAGTAATACACTCGTCTCCACACCGGTATTACCGAGTATAAACGGTATAAACTTTGAAACTAGGTCAACCGCCACACAAGCATCGGTTTTTAGACCCTTCTCGTCCTTCAGTTGCCGCCAACGTTCGAAAGCAGCGCCTAGGATTATTCTTGATTTCAGTTTTTCTCTTTCAGCGTTTTTATTATCAATTACTCTCTGAAAAAGAGTTTTCCTTCTCTTTGCTGGTGGTGGTGGTGGTGGTGGGGATGGTGGCGTCTTGTCTGCCATGGAAATTGTCTTCTACTGCTAGGTCCAAATGTGGATTAACTAGTTCCAGTAGCTACCGCAGGATAACAACAAACAGGAGCTTGCTCTGGGTCACGAGCTCTGGGTCACGAGTACTGCACGAAGGGGTCGCGCGCGGGGCGCGGGGGAGGGGGAGTGCAGTACGACCGTTTGATTGACGTACTTACTGTCCAATGCAACTCGGTGGCAATGGAAATGATTGGCTGGAGTTTTTCGAGCCCTGCCCGTTCCACAGATGATTGACTTGTTTAATTTTCATGTCAGTACTTCTAACTCAGTGGCTGTAAGCGGGTTATGATAAGGATTTCAAGTAATTTTGCAAAAATGGCCAAAAAAGCAAATCACCTATACAACCTTTAACAGAGCCAGATCTGCCATCGCTGAGACACGACCACCTATTTGGCAAAGCTCCTGTTAATATAGACAGCTGAATAAACATTTCACCTGTCACATTCTAATTATTTTCATAGCAATACTGTTTTTAATTAGGCCTGACTTGATTGTAATTGTTTGAACGGCTGGACTAATTCCAATTTATTTAATAATTAATACAGATGTTGAACATGGGCTACTTGTGCTGCACTATTCATCATTGAAATACCCGTATGTTGCGCCAAAAAAACTTGCGTACACGAGCTCAGACCTGACGTGAGATTTCATCGCAGCCTGCGCTCACGTTCAAATTGATAAATGCCAAGCTCAACGTTGAAATGAGCGTACTTCCATTTTACGCACGTTTTCTGTCGTACGCTCGTTTGATAAATGAGGGCCACTATCTTTAATTTGAAACGTAATGCTATCATGTCTATTGCATTGTCATATATAACCACAGACATAATTAAATTACAAATCTCAGTGGGAAGTGGGTAGAGCTGTGAGCTAAGCCCCTGGAGACTGGGGTTCAAGTCTGGTTGATGTCCTCTGTTGGAAGACTCTTATCTCTATTTAATGCGAATTATAAAGGCGGTAACACTGTTGTTTTTTATTGGTCATCATGAAAAACAACATAAGGGGTAACACTGCTGTTTTTTATTGGTCGTCAAGAAAAAAAACATAAGGGGTAACTCTGTGGTTTTTTATCGGCCGTCATGAAATAAACATAAGGGGTAACACTGTCGATATTTATCAAATAAAACATAGGGGGTAACACCGTTGTTTTTATTGGTCGTCATGAAAAAAAACATAAGGGAAACACTGTTGTCTTTGTCAAATAAATTATAAGGGGTATAACCCACTGGCGACCGCGGCTCAATTTCTGTGGACAACACAATATCTTTAATTTGAAACGCAATGCTATCATGTCTATTGTCATATATAACCACAGACAAATTAAATTTATAAATATCAGTGGGAAGTGGTTTGAGCTGTGAGCTAAGCCCCTGGAGACTGGGGTTCAAGTCCGGTTGATGTCCGCTGTTGGACGACTCTTGTCTCTATTTCATGCAAATTATAAAGTCAAGTATAACCATTGTGTTGAGTTTAAACGGTGTCTTGATGGTACATTGATAAGTTCGGAGGTTAATACTCCAAACAGCTCAGGTTCGGATCCCTGCAAAAATGTCGACAGGGGTACCACTGTCGTATTTTATTGGTCAACATGGAAAAAACATGAGGGGTAACTGTCGATTTTTATCGGCCGTCATGAAATAAACATGAGGGGTAACACTGTCGATATTCATCAAATAAAAACTAGGGGGTAACACTGTTGTCTTTTATTGGTCGTCATGAAAAAAAACAAAAGGGGTAACACTGTTGTTTTTTATTGGTCGCTATGAAAAAAAACATAAGGGGTAACAGTGTTGTTTTTTAGTGGTCTTCATGAAAAAAAACATAAGGGGTAACAGTGTTGTCTTTGTCAAATTAAATATAGGTCGTTTTTTATTGGTCGTCATGAAAAAAACATAAGGGGTAACACTGTTGTTTTTTATTGGTTGTCATGAAAAAAACCACAAGGGGTAACTCTGTTGTTTTTTATTGGTCGTCATGAAAAAAAACATAAGGGTTAACACTGTTGTTTTTTATTGGTCTTCATGAAAAACAACGTAAGGGGTAACACTGCTGTTTTTTATTGGTCGTCAAGAAAAAAAACATAAGGGGTAACTCTGTGGTTTTTTATCGGCCGCCATGAAATAAACACAAGGGGTAACACTGTCGATATTTGTCAAATAAAACATAGGGGGTAACACAGTTGTTTTTCTTTGGTCGTCATGAAAAAAAACATAAGGGGAACACTGTTGTCTTTGTCAAATAAATTATAAGGGGTAACAGTGTCGTTTTTTATTGGTCGTCATGAAAAAAAACATAAGGGAAATAATAGAAATACACAGATACATTTTAATGTCATATATATCCTCTTTATTGATGATTGATTATTGTGTATTGTCATCGCCTCATTGGTGCAGTGGAGTGCACTCTGCCTAACCCACTGGTGACCGCGGCTCAATTTCTGTGGACAACACAATATCATTAATTTGAAACGCAATGCTATCATGTCTATTGCACTTCATATATAACCACAGACAAAGTCCGGTTGATGTCCTCTGTTGGATGACTCTTATCTCTATTTCATGTGAATTATAAAGTCAAGTATAACCATTGTGTTGAGTTTAAACGGTGTCTTGATGGTGCATTGATAAGTTCGGAGGTTAATACTCCAAACAGCTCAGGTTCGGATCCCTGCAAAAACGTCGACAGGGGTACCACCGTTGTTTTTTATTGGTCACCATGGAAAAAACATGAGGGGTAACTGTTGTTTTTTATCGGCCGTCATGAAATAAACATAAGGGGTAACACTGTCGATATTCAAATAAAAACTAGGGGGTAACACTGTTGTTTTTTATTGGTCGTCATGAAAAAAAACATAAGGGGTAACACTGTCGTTTTTTAATGGTCTTCATGAAAAACAACGTAAGGGGTAACAGTGTTGTTTTTTAGTGGTCGTCATGAAAAAAAACATAGGGGGTAACACTGTTGTTTTTCTTTGGTCGTCATGAAAAAAACCACAAGGGGTAACACTGTCGTTTTTTATTGGTCGTCATGAAAAAAAACAAAAGGGTAACACTGTTGTTTTTTATTGGTCGTCATGAAAAAAAACATAAGGGGTAACACTGTCGTTTTTTAATGGTCGTCATGAAAAAAAACATAAGGGGTAACAGTGTTGTTTTTTAGTGGTCGTCATGAAAAAAAACATAAGGGGTAACAGTGTTGTCTTTGTCAAATAAAATATAAGTCGTTTTTTATTGGTCGTCAAGAAGAAAAACATAAGGGGTAACTCTGTTGTTTTGTATTGGTCGTCATGAAAAAAAACCTAAGGGGTAACACTGTTGTTTTTTATTGGTCTTCATGAAAAACAACATAAGGGGTAACTGTGTTTTTTTATCAAATGAAACATGAGGGGTAACACTGTCGTTTTTATCAAATGAAACATAAGGGGTAACACTGTCCTTTTTTATCGGTCGTCATGGAAAAAACATAAGGGGTAACATTTACATTTACATTTAGGGCATTTAGCAGACGCTTTTATCCAAAGCGACTTACAATAAGTACATTTGTCATAAGAAGTGCATCAATATATCGCTGTCGGTACAGAAAGGATGTTCATAGAACCAAGTGCAAGTACCACAATCGCTAGGCTAATCAATTCCCCGTGTTACAGCCATGATAGCAGCTACTGCAGTTGCTACACAGTTAAGTACTATAATACAATACAATGCAATACAATACAATACAATACAATACAATACAGTGTACAATGGTGGCCAGAAGGGGGGGGGTGGTTATGCAGTGTCGAGGTGGACTCTGAACAGGTGAGTCTTGAGTCTTTTTCGGATGATAGTGAGCGACTCTGCGGTCCTGAGAGCGGTAGGGAGCTCGTTCCACCACTGAGGTCCCAAAACCGAGAAAAGTTGAGACTTTGCTGAACGGCCTTTGCTAGCTCTTAGTGATGGCGGTTCCAGACGTCCAGCTGAGGTAATTGAGCGGAGGGATCGAGCTGGGGTGTGTGGCTTTAGCAATGCTTGGAGGTAGGCAGGGGCAGTTCCATCAAATGCCTTGTATGCCAGTATCATCGTCTTAAATTTGATGCGAGCTACTACAGGGAGCCAGTGGAGGTCCCGGAAGAGGGGGGTCACATGGGAGAACTTCGGTAGGTTGAACACGAGGCGCGCTGCCGCATTCTGGATGCGCTGCAAAGGTTTAATCGCAGAGGCAGGAAGTCTAGCCAGGAGTGAGTTGCAGTAGTCGAGGCGGGAGATGACCAGTGATTGGACTAGAAGCTGAGCTGCTTCCCTTGTGAGGAAGGGCCGGATTCTGCGGATGTTGTAAAGTGCAAATTTGCAGGATCGGGCGACTGCAGTGATGTTTGCAGTGCAGGATAACTGATTGTCCAATACCACACCGAGGTTTCTGGCAGTTGGAGAGGGAGAAGCCTCAGGTGATGGGCAGTTGTCCAGGTGCTGACGTCCGCCAGACATTCCGATATGCGTGTTGCAATCTGAGTTTTATCAGATGAGGGGAAAGAGAGAAATAGCTGAGTGTCGTCAGCATAGCAGTGATAGGAAAAGCCGTGTGATGCAATTACCGAGCCCAGAGACCTGGTATAGAGGGAGAACAGAAGAGGCCCCAGTACAGAGCCTTGAGGGACACCAGTTTCAAGCGTGCAAGGTTTGGACAAGGAGCCATTCCATGTCACTTGATAGGTGCGGTTCGTCAGGTAGGATGTGAACCAGGAAAGAGCAGATTCAGCAATGCCAAGTTCGGCAAGAGTGGCAAGAAGGATCTGGTGGTTCACCGTGTCAAATGCTGCGGACAGGTCGAGGAGAATGAGAACCGATGAGAGGGACGAGGCTCTGGCAGCACGGTGCCATAACACTGTCGATATTTATCAATTAAAACATAGGGGGTAACACTGTCGTTTTTATCAAATGAAACATGAGGGGTGACACTGTCGTTTTTTATTGGTCGTCATGAAAAAAAACATATTTGAAAAAAAATAAATAATTGTCCTTGTCAAATAAAATATAAGGGGTAACACTGTCGAATTTATTGGTCGTCATGAAAAAAAAAATATTTGAAAAAAATAAATAATTGTCCTTGTCAAATAAAATATAAGGGGTAACACTGTTGTTTTTAACAAATGAAACGTAAAGGGTAACACTGTATAGAATAGAATAGAATAGAAACACACACACACACAATCAGATGGATCCGACCGGGATTTCCGTTGCGATGGGTTTCCTCGATCAGCGACTTATACAATAAACAAATTATCTAAAACAAAATCCCTCTTTCATTTTAAAATAATAGCATGCAAATATGTTGAATAGGCCTCCATCTTTTGTAAAATGTTCCTATATAGCCTATTTTATAGCTTACACACTGATATTTTAAAACAGGAATGCGAAATGCATCCTGGGATATTGAACGGTCCCAAGTCCACACTCCGTTCACTTCAACAGAGAAACACTCTGAGCATGCGCATTTCAATGTTTCCAGTCCAATACACATTGCATTGGGCTGGTGGGGCTAGAGCCCCGCCAGGGTCGACTAAAAATTAAATAAAAGCTCAGAACTTGTCATTTTATGGTACTTTCTGGGGAGATTATTATTTTATATATATATATATATATATATATATATATATATATATATATATATATATATATATATATAAATATTATATTTTTTATATATTTTTTTTCATTTTCATTTTCTTTTCTTCTTGTGAGAGTAGCGACTTGCCCCTAATGAACCAACCCGGTATCACGCGATTTCGTGCTCATGCGCGCAAACGTTATTAATCTATTGAATCGTGTCCCAGATTACGATTGTCCGACTTTTTTAGTGCTACACAGAACGAAGTGTAAACCAATGCATTCTGAATGGGAGCGTTCTCCGACAATTGACATGCTCCACAAAACGAAACGAGAGAGAGAATGAGAGAAAGGGAGGGTCAGAGAGAGAGAGCGAGAGAGAGAGAAGCTTCAGAAGGGGTGAGCGCAGATAGTACAGTGCACCCTCTAGTTATATATCTGTATACATTATTATCTAGTCATATATATGTCAACATTTCTGATTTGTAAGCAGACCTCCTCAAAAACAACGTTAATTGTCGGAGAATGCTCCCATTCAGAATGCATTGGTTTACATTTCGTTCCGTGCAGCACTAAAAAAGTCTGACAATCGTGATCTGGGACACGATGCGCACAGATTAACGTTTGTGCAGATGAGCACGAAATCGCGTGATACCGGGTTGAATGACCAGTCGCCACTGGTCATTCTGACCGGGGACATTTAGAATTGTCGGTCCTCCTCATTTTTTTCCGGTCAATGACCGGTAATAACTGACAACGGAAACTCTGCTATAAACCGGCCTAACTTTCACCGTCAACACCGAACCCCTTCTTCTTCGCACGGCTGTCAACTTCCGGAACATTCTCTAGTTAGATTTTCTCAAACAGCAGTTTCAAGTACGGGTAGCATAGAACTAACGTTAGCCAAGTGGGGGCTCCATGATTGCTAAATCTAACGGGAGAGGTAAAATTGCCATTAAGGAAGGAAAGCATAGTATGCCTAGCGACTGTGCTTCGCAGTATGCCTTGCGAAAACCCAGTATGCCTTTCGAAACACCTCGTGATTGGTCGATGAAACGCTACCAGGAACGCCTAAAGGGCGTTCTTGTGTCATGACGGAAACGCCCAAGCCTGCAGCTGGACCCTTCTCGGGGCTAGAGCCCCTCTTGCCCCTCCAGACGAACTCAGCCGGAAGAAGCAAGCCAGGGTCGACTAAAAATTAAATAAAAGCGCCAAACTTTTATTTTACAGTCCTTTCTGGGGAGATTTTTTTTTATATATATATATATATATATATATATATATATATATATCAGTGGAGGCTTCTCCATTGAGGAGAGGGAGGAAGATCCTCCCTAACATTGTTGAGAATAAAACATTTAGATTGCCCCGACTATTGTAATGAATTAATGCCCTTAAATATGACTACTTTATTGCCTTTGAATATATAATGTTCGTTTCCCTGGGTAAAGGGACATTAGCACCCCCTATCGCCTATTGACAATTACTTCAGGGAGGAACGTCCTCCCTCCGCCGCCGTCCACTCCCATTCATTTTCCCGAAAGTACTGGCGGCCGGTGGATAACATGGGTTTCAATGGAAGAGAGGAGGAAAATCCTCCTCTGAGTGGGTGGGACCTTAAGGGGTCTGATTCGCGCAAAAATCTATCCGTCTGCGCTATGAACCAATAAGCAGGATCCCTGGATGTTGAGCAGTGTTGCCAGATTGGTCCGATTTCCCACCCAATTGGGCTACTTTTAACCATGTTAGGCTGGAAAAATTATCATTGGGCGGGAAATCTGCCCAATCTGGCAACGCTGTCGATAACAAACCCGGTCTGCATTGCCGCGGTGCTCAGTCTGAGAGACGCAGAGTAAGTGAAATCTGCGATAGCGAGATCCTAAATGCACAATGGAAACATTGGAAACGGAGGACATTGTTAACGTCTTATTACAAAAACCATTCCATTCATTCAGAAAGAGGTAGACCACTTCCCAAAATCAAGGTCATCAGAAGTAATGGCACCGTCAGTGTTGTGAGTGCTACATGGTTTGCTAGGTACGCATGACTTACTGGTAGCATTACAAGCAATTGTAACTGAAAATAAACATAGCTAAATAACTTCAGTCAGTGAGGGCAAAAATAGGCCCAATAATAGGCCCAGATTTTTTTATTTACTTTTACAAATCAATAGTAGGCCTGATTTGACTAATATGCTTTGCATCCTTTCCTTCTCAAATTACAGTGATGCCACTGGTGGCTTTGTATACATTTTGTTCACATAACTCCCTCCCTGCTATTTTGTAGTTCACCAAAACACCCTGAAACAACTTGAGTCTCACATTCTTATGCCACCATACACCAACAGTGCAAGCAGGCCAATGGCAGGCCAATTCCTTCCTCCCTCACTTTAAAAACCACCAGCCGCCACTGATATATATATATATATATATATATATATATATATATATATATATATATATATATATATTCAATTTTCTATATATATATTTTTTTTCATTTTCATTTTCTTTTATTTTTTTCTTGTGAGAGTAGGTGGCCCACTTGCCCCTAATGACCAGTCGCCACTGTAAATGTTATGTAATGTTGGACAATCTAGTCTTTATATAGTAATTTATTCATTTTCGCGAATGTCTTCTGTAGGGCAAATTACAGCTTTTACCAGAGTCATAGTACAATACTTCTTAATTACAACAACTTTTTTTTTTACAGTTTCGGATCAATTTGTTCATTTTTTTTGTTTGTTACACAAAACAATGGAGGTGAGCTGTGAAGGAGAGCACATCATTATGCATGTAACATCGGTGCAGCAAAACGCGGTTTGTTATCCTTTTTTATTAATCTCAAAATTGTGGGGACGACTGGACCGACCATTAACTGTTCACCAATGGGTCCATGAGCGTTATCATTTGTTTTTGTGTATGAAAAACTTGCATCTGAAGTGAAGTTTGAAAAGCAGGTGATGCCTTACCAGAGAAGACGGCACACACACACACACACACACACACACACACACACACACACACACACACACACACACACACACACACACACACACACACACACACACACACACACACACACACACACACACGCACACACACACACACGTCATGAAGGAAAAACGGATACTTGTTGTGCAAGTAAAAAAAAATAGATGTCTTGTTACACAGAAACCATGTGGTGCGGAAATGTGTGACGAGAGGGCATGGCAGAAGAAGCCGGTAACAAAAGCAGTTCATAGTTGGTGTTTCAATGCTCAATGTCTGTGATACTTTTGTTGTTTCAAAACAGTCATTCTTTGTTCAGGATAATGAAAACAATATGCAATTCAAGGAACACGTGGCGCTTGCGTAGCATTTGTAAAAAGAAGCAATTTAAAGTTAACAATTTATTCGGTTATACCCAATACTTCTCTGGTTCCAAAATATGTGAAATAGACCATATCCCAAATCTTTTGTTGTCTTTGTTTTTGTATTTTTTCTCCTTTTATTACATTTTTTTGTAAAAATAATGATTAAAAGTTGAAAACAACGGTTAAATAAGTGTTTTGACTTTAACGTCTGTGTATGAACTGTAAATAAATGTTAATTAATGTTGATGCAAACCTACTCAAGCATATTGTTCCAGGTACTTTTTTTTTAAATCTCTTACAGCTTCTGATCCTCATTGACTTTTGATATTTATTGAATATCTTACATATCCACAAATTGAATCCTCATAGTGCATTACAGAATGTTTCCATAATGCTTCTGACATTCTATGTGCTGTATTATTTATGACCTATTTACCCGCCTTTAATTTGTTTTCCTTTGTTACAAAAGAACAAAAAAAAAAAATATATATATTCAGTTAAGGGGCCTAAATGAAATCAAGCTTATGTAAAGTGAATTTGTTTTAGACCTAGAGAAGCAGATTCATGAATTATTAATAGGGCCTTTTTCCAAATAAATAAACTAATGAATAAATTAACGAGCAGGCTAGTGAACATCAACACACATTTCCCCATCTTTTTTTTCTTGTTATTGTTTCCATAAAAAATGTCTCTGGTATCAGTGTCCAATGCATTGGTATGCTTTGAAAAGTAGTCGGATGGCAAGGTGTTATGCGATATAATGTGAAATCCACAGGGAACTGGATTAGGGACAAGGCTGTTCCCAAGGCAAAGCCTTGGGAACAGACTGGCGCATTTTGCTGCTGGCGGGCATAGCAAGTGCTTAGGCCAATCTCGCCTCTCCGAACAAGTCAAAATAGCATCCTGCCCATCCGTGGTCACACAAAGGACAAAACAGGACATCCGCAGCAGTCCATTAACACATGAGTCTGGGAGATGTAGTGGAGAGCTCCCCGTGTCTTTCTTTGCCACTGCCGCCTTTCCTTTCACGCATTCCACGGCATCGTCTCACGCATTCTTAGTCCATTCAGAGCTAAAAAAATAACATTTTTTACTCTTAAAACTATGCTGTACTCTGCATCATTCGCTTTTCCTAGTGTTTTCAGTACTTTGATGTGCTTTAGCATCCATCAGTGAATGGGGGGGGGGGGGGGGTCAGTATGAAAATGTATTGTCGTCACCTACTATGCTTGTGTACTTGTAGAATAGGATGTGCAAAGTTGTAGAAAAATATCCAACCTCAAATTTTGAAATGTGTACATTACAACATTCACACACCTGTGTTTTAAATTTAAAGTCTTCGGCATAAGTAAAAAATGTGTGGTTTTAGACCTGAACAAATAATCGTATAATCATTTATTTCACTGTCACTACAACTAAAAATATGTATCTATGCATAATTGCTTAATTGGTCACTCCAGAAATACTAAGTGTGAAACTGAAGAACAAGAATGAAGATAAAGTATATATCGTTCAATAGGTAATGATCCATGTGTATACAACTATTTTGTTTGTAAATTTAAACAAATGTGAATTTGTTGCACAAGTACACATTTCAAAGTATTATTCTCACGTCCATATCCAAGTAATAGACCTTTGCAGCATAACTACCTTCAAATGTCTCCCAAGCTTGGGTGAGCTCAGCCCCATATGTTCCTCTGAATTGGCCTTTAGAAAACCTTTATTTTTTATTTTCATTTATCATTACCTTGAGTACTGGCACAAATGTCCTTTCAAATTATGGTGTTGCTTCGTCGTCCGATGTTTACGTCGTATATGCTCATGCCTGAGGAGCATGTAAGGGCAAAGAGCCCAACCTTGTTTGGAGCGCTGACCTTGTAAACATGAACATGAACAACCGACAAAGTGGATTTAAAAGAATCAAAGGACACCGTGTACTGCGGCCATCCGTGATGGTGTATCACAGAGCAAGGGCCACATATGAGGCTAGGCTTAGCTCAGCCCAGGTTTCCGTTGCTCCAAAGCAACCCGTCGAGTGGAATGGTGGGGGGAGTTGTGTATGAACACTTTCTGGAATGTAAGCTAAACGTTTAAAAGCCATTTACATCTGGCGTCACAGCTGGCGGTTAACCCTAGCTAGCTAAACAAATAACGTGGGATCAATGTACGGTAAATCATTTGTGACAATGTTTAGTTGAGTTCACTGTAAAAACCCACCGCAGTCTGTGGCTTCAGAGCAATGCTACATTTGGTTTACATTCCAAAAGGTTTGTGTTTCCATCCTGACCGTGCGGTCCCTTCTGTGCTTCCATACAGGGGCCTTTTTGTTGAGAGTACTAAAAAAAAACAAGGTGACCAATCAGGCTAAAGCACGGTGGCATTGTGCCCCTCCATCCTCGGCAGCCTGGGGTCTTGCACCGTCCCCATGGTTACCAGCAGCGGGCGGCTGTCCTCCGACATGCTTGAGCGACCCATGGTGGAGGAGGAGGTGGTGGTGGTGATGCTGCCCGCCGACGGAGCTGGGGGCTGGAGCAACGTCGGGGGGGGGTTGGCCGTCTCCAAGGGCACCCCCTGCTCCTGGAAGCCGTAGCCGATGTTCCCGCAGGGGAAGCGCCGCAGTCTGTAGAGGGGCACCTGGTGAAGACCGGCCGAGTCCAGGAGCAGGGGCGACTGGGAGGCAGGGGGAGGGGGTGGGGGCAGCAGGGGTCTGCACATCCCCTGCTGCTGCTGCTGCTGCTGCTGCTGCTGCTGCTGCTGCTGGTGGTGGTGGTGGTGAAGCATCTGGAGCTGATGCTGCTGCTGCTGCTGCTGCTGCTGCAGTTGGAGTTGGTGCTGGAACTGCTTGTGTTGGTGCTGGAGCCCCAGGGCGCCAGCCGCCTCCGCCACCGTCCGCCCCACCTGCTCCTGGCCCTCCCCCGGCACCCTGCTGCCCCCGCCGCCCCCCATGAAGCCCTGCCTCTGCTGCTGCTGCTGCTGCTGCTGCTGCTGCTGCTGCTGCTGCTTCCTCTGCTGCTGCTGCAGGAACCAGGAGCCGTAGGTGGGGTTCCACAGGCTGCTGGGCTTGCCGTTGCGGTCCTTCTCTTGTGGCAGCTGGCCCTGGGCGAAGGCCAGGTTGACGTGGCCGCCCTCGCAGACGGGCTGGGCGGCGGCGGAGGAGGAGGTGGAGGAGGCGGAGGAGGAGGTGGAGGCGGCGGTGGTGGTGGTGGCGGCAGAGGAGGGCTGCAGGATCTGGTGCTGGTGCTGCCGCAGGCACAGCGAGGGTTGCTGGGCAGCCAGCTGAGCTTTGGCGTCGGGAGTACCAGGGCCGGCTACGTCCCCTCCACCTGCGCCTCCACCCCTCCGGGTCTCCTCCCCGGGGTAGGAGGGGGGGGGAGGCTGGCCTCCTCCGCTGTGGCCGTCCGGGGTCGGACCGACCACCAGGATGGCCGGCACCGAGGCGTCGTCGGGATTGGCTGCCGCCTGCTCCTCCTCCTCCATCATCGGGCCGTACTCCACCGGCAAGGGCGTGGTCACCACGTCAGGGTCCTGGGAGGGGGGAGGCGGAACCCACAGATTTGACCAACAAAACAACCAGTAAGTATCGGACTACTTTGAATCTGTTTAAACCTGCAGGTTTCCCTATGAGCAGCCTCCAGTGGTATCGGTTGTAGTTAAAGCTATAGCTTCATCACTCCGGTGCAAATTAAAGAGCGAAATGCCCTGGACGGCTTGGAGTAGCGCGTTTTAATGCTTCACAAACTTTGGAGTTTTGATCTTTTTTAAAGGAGCAAATAGATGCGGTAGAAGAGGAACATAGCGCAAGTTAAAATCTGTAAACAAAAATTTATGACCTGGAGCCTTGGCATTACTACTTCAAAAGACGAACATCAGAGCACTCAGAGAGGTCGTCTGAGGGCCAAAGTGACCTGGTGTCCTGTCAACAGGAGGAAGGCCCGACCCGGAGCAGGTCAGAACACTCGTACACACGTTCATGGCACGTTAACTCTGGTTCAAGGGAGCCTGTTTTACACAAGCATCAGGCCTTGCTCAGGTTACCTGTAGGCAGTAGTCGATCCTCTCCAGGATGGTGGAAAAGTTGGGCCTGTCCTCAGGCTGGTGCTGCCAGCTCTGGGTCATGATGCGGTACCTAGGACACACACACACACAGACACACACACACACGCACGCACGCACGCACGCGCACGCACACGCACGCACGCACGCACGCACGCACGCACGCAAACAAACAAACAGAACAGTTCAATTAAACATAATACAATAAATATAACATCCCCCAGCGGTATATGCTTGCACTAATTAAAGTCTCCAATCCCCTCTTTAGAACTAAAAAGGTATGTTTATTAGCTTGTTTCCATCGCTTGCTGGGGGAAATTAACAGCGGCCTCCAACAGGGTGGAGAGCTTTCCTCTGAGAATTAGACTGCGAGTGGAAAACATGGCAAACAAAGCATGGTGATGCATTCAACAGACCTCTTCAATTTATTTATTTATTGCGAGGCTGCCTTTTCAACTACAAGTGATTCCTTTGTGTGCTAATAGCTACGCGTGGAGGGTCCATGTTCACTAAAAGGGGTGGAGTGGGCCAGGGTACGTTTGCAGTTTGTAAAATGATAAGCAAGCATGAAGCATGGGGGGAGGGAGGGAGGGAGCGTGTGTGCGTGCGTCAGGAATGGACTGCAGGGGAATGGACTGCATCGGTAAGCCGGTAAAGTCACAAAGGTGCCAGAGTAGAATATACTGCGCGCACCGCACTGGGTGAAACCATGCCCGGAGAGAGACAAGACGAGAGGGAGATTTGAGCAGAATTTATAGTCTCTGTGGTGCTCCGTGCGTGAAGCTGGCGGTCAGTCCACGAAGGGCCGGGGGATTTATGGTCGTTGTTTCACCGTAACGTCGCTGCGGACGTCAGTTCCCCCGCGGAGCCAGCACATTTCAAAGGTGTGTGTCACGATACAAACCGGCGCAGAAAGAGCGTCGCCGGGGCCGCGATGATGTCATTTCTGGGTAGCGCCGCCGGCCCGTGCAGTTTACCAACAGGAACTTTTATTTTTTTATGTTTTGCTCACCATTAGAAGTAATGAGTATCTATATTTATCTAGAATAGTGCAAGGCCCGTTCAAAACATGCCTGTTTGAAACAAGCCGATTGCTCAGCCTCTTGCGTTGCTACTTGTAGCTTTTTCCAGGAACCATTCATCTGAACGACTTCACACTCAACCATGCACTTCCTTGGGTCCTCAGAAATATACCCGCCAGGTGTGAAGTCGATCGAATGAACGCGTGTTGGGAAGATTGAATAACAGCCATAAAAACATATAGAGCCTCCTGCGATTATACTTTGATTAAATATATATTATATACACAGCAAAGGGCTGCCAGGCATTCGATGAATTTGTCATAAATAAATGAGCATCTGTCATATTGGAAAGTTTATGAGGACAGATTTGACCACATGGGACCTTTATGCTCAAATTCTTATTTTGGAAAGCGAATATAGTGGATGTTTGTGTGTGTGTGTGTGTGTGTCAACCTGTCTGTGCATGCGTGTATGTGTTCAGGACTTCACTTACACTGGACCAGGGCAGTTCTTTGGAGGGTCCATCCGTCCCCCGTTGGTAACGAAGTCCAGGACTTCCTGATTACTACGGCTGGGATAGGGCATGTAACCCAGGGAGAAGATCTCCCACAGGAGGACCCCAAAGGACCTGAGGAGGAAAGGGAGGGAGACTGAACAGTTACTCTGGTAAGTGCACAATGTTGAACACTCAGGTGGTTTAATGATCAACAAATGGAACACACAATAATTGAACAGCAGCCGAATGCCTCCAATCTTTTTTTTTCTTGACGGATGTGGTTCATTCTTCATTAGAAGGTAAAACATTTTATTCTGAATTTCGAAAAGCATTTAAAATCAACTCTTATTTAGTTTTCTGCAAAACAATAAATAGCCGGCTTCTCCCTACTGGCAAGACAATTTCTGAACAAAACATTTTTGGAGAGGCATTTATGTTCATGGGACAATAGGGAGACACCGGATCAGCGAGTACCTAATCACCGTGCTCATCTAAAACGGAGCAAGACACAATGAAAAACACATTGCTCTTTGTGAACAGCAAACACTCCCATCAGAGTCATCGGGGCTGAAAATAGAGATGCAGGCGCTCACTGTGAGACAGATAGGGAGACGATGTGAGAAACAAAGACAGCGGCCCGGGGGTCAATGTGAACGCTGATGAGGACCAGCCCGTCAGATAGAGACCCGTCCAGGGGGATAGGCAGGGAAGAGAAACAGTGATGAGGACGAGATAGGGTGTGTAGGTAGAGACCAGCAGCCAGGGGAGACCGTGGGAAAGAGAGACTAGGGAAGGGAAATAGAGACTGGTATTAGGAAAGAGACCTGTAGTTGAAATGTAAGATGGGAAAGAGAGGCCCGAATTGAAAAGGAAAGAGAGACCAGTAGTGAACAGGAAAGAGAGAGCAGTAGTGAACAGGGAAGAGAGACCAGTAGTAAACAGGAAAGAGAGACCAGTGGTGAAAAGGAAAGAGAGACCAGTGGTGAAAAGGAAAGAGAGACCAGTATTGAAAGGTGAGATTTGAAAGACATTTACAAGACAAGACATTTAATAGAAAATTTGGTGTGAAAGAGACCTGTAGTGAAAAGTAAAGATGTTCACGAGTCCCATAGTGAAAAGGTAAGTAATGAACAAGTCCCATAGTGAAAAGGTAAGTAATGAACAAGTCCCACAGTGAAAAGGTAAGTAGTGAACAAGTCTCACAGTGAAAAGGGAAGTCGTGAACAAGTCTCACAGTGAAAAGGTAAGATGGCAAAGGCCAGTAGTGAAAAGGAAAGTAGTGAATGTGAGACCAGTGGTGCAAAGGTCATTTGTGAACGAGATACCAGTAATGAAAAGGTAAGATGGGCAGACTCACCACGTGTCGGTCTTGGAGGTGAAGATGCCCTCCATGAAGGCTTCCGGTGGCATCCATTTCACCGGAAGCATGGCACGCCCTCCTTTCCTGTAGTAACTGGCCCTGCACCCACGCGCGCACGCGCACACCCACACACACACACACACACACACACGTTCAGATATACATATGCATACATATTCTATACGCGTGCATATGCACATACGGTAATTGAACAAGCAGTGACAGATGTCTAATGCTTAATCTCTGATGGACAGCCTCTACAGAAAAGATCACTGACAATTTACAACGGTGCTATTAAACTGTCCAATATGTCAGCCTACACTTTACAAAATATTTAAATTAACTGACCAAATCGTGGCACTATAGCGCAAAGCAAAATTAGATACGTTAAAATCCATTGGAATTCCAATTGGAAAAGCATATAGTTTCAAGGGAAATAGGACTTAATTTCCCATGGGTTTATTACATTCTTTGCAAACGGTTACTTCTGCTTCTCAACTTCTAGTTAGCCTGCAGTTTTTCCGCATTCTACGTTATAAAACACTAATTATGCAAAAAGTCTAACTAGTTGGTAACCAACTGGGACCCTCAGAATGATTAAAATACGTCAATAATTTCACTAAAGGCCTTATTTGCCCAAGAGGTGTGCAGGTATATCTCAGCAGACATTGGCAGGCACACCGCAATAAAGCTCCCCTTGGGACCTGGAGGCATTAACACACCTGGGTGACATTGAGAGGTGGAAACAAATCGATGGAAGGGACAGATTTTGAAACAAAGCAACAAAACAATAAGGAAAAATAGATAAGGTGAAGAAGGATAGAAAGAAGACAAATGCCTGTTCACAGCCATGTCGCCATGGCAACAACAGCAGCATTCAAAAGTAGAGGCTCCGAGTGAGAGGAAAAAAGAGACACACCACAATTGAGCAAATAATGGCTCTATCTGGCACGCCCGCTTGATATACTGGTTACGATTTTATACTAAACGCAACATTTCAGCATCAACGCTCGTAGAATTCCTTATCTAAAAAGGAGGAGGAAAAAGCAGTGAACACAACTGACAGGCCTTTTATTTTATTAAGCTAGGAGGTAGAAGTATCTGGTTCTCACGCGCAAGATAATCTGCGTTGCTGCTCACGATAAGAGTATGTCTCAAGACATACGTCCCTGACATACATATTATCTATATAGTATATATTTTGTGTGTCTACACATCAAACGGTGGACTTGACTGTTCGATCTGTTGAATGCATTAGACGCGTGCCTGGAAGCGGTTTGCATGGATTCGAGGCCCTACAAAAGGAGAGGAATCAGAAGCAGAAATCTGTGAAATGTCAATACACAATTAGTGAGAATGGGTGAACAACTAAAAAGTATAATCTGAGGTTGAGGGATCATATGATGATGGATGAGTGTGGAGGATTATACTACACAGCTCGAGAACATCAATGATTGCCATCGCAACCGCAGGCAGGATTAAAATAAATGATCTGGTTTTGTTGCAAAGCTGGCAAATGTTGATGCCAAGATGTTTGCCTGCTGCCAAATGCTTTATGAATTCATTAGAGATCAATTTGTTGCAAACGGGCTTCATGAAGTGAGCTAAGTGGACCTAGAAGCGAGAAACTTGTCTCGAAGCCGTCACTGAAATTTTCAGCCTTTGAAAAGGAAGCTACCCTTAAAACAGCACTGACAGGAACCCGCATTCATCATCGACTGTCGAGCACAACACTTTACAGTAATCAGGAGGTGACACACAGAAAAACAAGCCAGAAATGCCTGGCAGCTTCCCAAAACACACCTGGCTGCCCACTCTCTCCTATTTGACTTTGAACAAGAACCGCTCTTAGAGTCGTTCAGGTCTGACACTGAGCACTCACACAGAACTGTGTTGCCTTTTCCCCGAGGCGTAGAACAGTCCCAAAAGAACCATTTCATTTTATTATTTATTTATTTTTGCTCTGTTTTCATGGCCCGAGACAAACAACCGTCCGATCGATGGATGAATCGTTTTTTATATGCATATGGGCTTTATGCGCCACGTTTAGGACCACGCTCACAGCCAGGAGCCAGTGCAAACAGGCCGGGGCCCGAGCCTAGGATTAGACCTGACTTAAACACAGCAGCGCCCATTCACTAACACCGATAACATGCATGTGTGTGTATGTGTGTGTGCTTGTCTTTGCGTAGATGAGCAGTCACCTGAGGTGAATGCAGGTGAGTTAGGTGACTTAGGTTGGTTGGGCATGTGAATTAGTTGCTGTGTGTGTGTGTGTATGTGTGTGTGTGTGTCTGTGTGTGTGTGTGTGTGTGTGCGCGCATGAACAGTATATATGGTATATGTATCGTGAAAGAAGGCAATGGGGTGATAAGGACTTTCATGAACTTCCCCTTTCCCCCCACATAAAAGCCATTCTCTTGGTCCCATGTCTCGTGGGCTGTTCATTCATGCTGGTTAGAGATGGGTGGACGTGGAATAGGCAGGGACAGATAGCAGCAGTATCACACCCTGGAGAGATGAGATACCGCACACACCCCTGTCTCAGCCCGATGATTGAATCACAAAACAGATGTGTGTGAGTAACTGCTGCCTATCCATCCACCGTTGGGCTCCATAGCGAGGCTTTCACCGCACCTGTAAATGTCCCGGGCCATCCCAAAGTCCCCGATCTTGGCCACTCTTCCTAGTCCCTTGCAGGTCAGCAAGCAGTTCCGTGCGGCGATGTCCCTGAAAGGATGGGGGTGAATCGTTACACATATGCATCGTCTGCTGAACTATCTTTACGTCATTTTGAAACCAATCCTAGCGATACTGTGTGTGTGTGTGTGTGTTTGTGTGTGTGTGTGGTAAAAAAGCAAGGGTGTGTGCATAAATGATGTGAAGTTCACAAAAAACATTGAGATGCTTAAAGGGGGCGCATAATCCACTCCATTGTCAGATCTTTCTTTTTTACCTTTGATTTAATTTAATTGACCATGTACACCCCAGGACATAACCCTACCAAAAAACGGGCCTCATGACTGAAGACAAGAAGTGTTGCTAAATTGTTTTATCCAGTTGGAAACTGCAATGAGAGATAATCCTTAGCTCAAGCTAAACTTTGTCATACCTTCCTTGCAATTAAACCAACAAGGTCTACGACGTATCAGAGGTCACAAACATGAAAAGGTATCTTGTCCGTCCCTTGTCGCTAATGTTGTACTATTTACATTCAGCAGGACCTCCATCCTGCTTTCTAAAGAAGCTGATTCAGAGTCAACAACATAAAAACCTTTGCCACTACTGTCAACAATATCATGAGGCAAACACTCAAGTGGAGGTCTTTCCGGGAGTGTTTGCGACATTTGAATAGGCTCCCCTGCGAATCAATAGTGGAATCAAACAGCGTGGCTGCCCCAAGGCAAGCCAGTCAAACCCGCACGCTTGCCTACGCCGCTTCAATGAGTCACTTTCTAAAGAAATATCCGAATGGAACCAAGCGGACCCCATACAGTGGGGCGGGTGTGCTGTGTTAAGATAGAAAGGAGATGGAGAGAGAGTGAGAAAAGAGAAAGAGAGAGAGAGGGTGTGAGAGAGAGAGAGAGAGAGAGGGAGAGGGTGTGAGTGAGAGAGAGAGAGCGAGAAAAGAGAAAAGAGAAAGAGAGAGAGAGAGAGAAGGTGAGAGAGAGAGAGGGTGAGAGAGAGAGGGTGAGAGAGAGAGAGAGAGAGAGAGAGAGACAGAGAGACAGAGAGACAGACGGAGAGAGAGAGAGAGAGAAAAGAGAGAGAGAGAGAGAGAGAGAGAGAGAGACAGAGACAGAGAGACACAGAGACAGGGACAGAGCAGAGACAGATGGAGAGGGAGATGGTAGAGTGAAGGCTGATGATCAAAATGCCTCAATATATAGGTATTTTTTGGTATTCCTTGAGATTGCTCGTTCTTTGTGAAAAGAGCGATTTTTCACACGGCAGGCGCCACTGCTGTCTGGGAAAAAGCAATTGTGGCTCCGATCTGTATTCTGCTGCCGAGGCGGCGAATGCATTACACCTCAAACAAAGCACTAAAGGGAAGAAGAGGCGTTCCTGGGAGGACATTTGTCTTCCATCAAATCACAACGGGAAAGTTTCTTCCCCCCCCTCCCGCCCCCCCCTGCCGGGATGATAAAGTCTCTTTCTGTGACGCCATGTTAAGTGATAAATAAAGTTAAAAATAGCAACAAAAAAAGCAATTAGCCGAGACATGGAATATAAACCTCCACGGGGATTTCTGATGTGGATTCTTATTTTTTGCGTCTTCACTCTCCCTCTCCACTGAGCTCACTCGAGAGCAGACCCAACAGAACTCAAGGGCTGTTGAGTACAGCTGGAAACAGTCCACCAAGACCCACTGCTAGCCTAGTTCTTTCTACACGTTTATATATAAATATATGAAGATTCCAAAAAAAAGAGCCACATTTAAAATAGGCCAACGCTCTTAAATGTTCCTTTGATGAAGCCCCTCTCCGCAAAGTTTCTATGACGACGGCGTGTTGACGATGCTTTGGATTTAATTGCTCATTATCTCGGAGTGCGTGTCGACGCCGCTGGCGCCGCATGCGGCGGTCTCGCTGAGCGCCAGGGAACCCGTAGAGCCGGACGCAACGCACCAAACCGCGCGACGCGTGATCCTCGAGGCTGTGGGGAATAAGTAATGGACGGATAAGCCAGCCGTTTAGTCTGGCTGGGAAGGTTCCTTTGAAAGTTAAAGTCATCACAGGAGCACAAAGGGGCGGAGCTTGTATCCTTTTACGTTTGATGTGGATTTTGGAGCAAACGCCATAACCAAAACCATATTCGTGTATATATATATATATATATATGCTACCATTTCCTCTCTTGTGGGGGTAGCAAAATCCAAGTCCTCCTCATTAAACCCGCAGGGTAGGATCTATGCAAATCGTTTGTTGCTGGTTGTGGAAAACGAAGCCAGCGTTGGAGTCAGCTAGCCTACGAGAGCTCGAGGGAAGGTCGCGACGGCGCCTGCATGCACAGTACGCACGGCACGGTGTCATTAAACACATATCAGGAGAACCCCGTGATAGATGTCACGCTCTTTAATCATTTATTATCCGCAATAAAGAAACGATGGATCCGGTAATTGTTTCTGGGCTGGTGTTGCGTAGCCCCAGCTTGTGTATTGCCTTGTTTATATGCTAATTTACCTCGGAGGGAGGTGTCAGGCCCCCGCCTTCCCCAGCATATGTGTAAATATAATGCACATACTAAAAGATGATGCATGTCTATTTGGGGTGGAAGAAGTGCTGGGTAAGGTTTTATACGGTCAGCCGCACCCGGAACAACGCGTGTGGATGAACACAGCAGAGCATAACCGGCACAAACGCCTCATAGCACAGCACAATCAGGGCTGATGATTGTGTTATGAGGCCTAGTCAAATACAATCTGATGTGTTTTCGACAGAGGGAGCTCGCTTTCTAGACCTCTCAGTTTGAAAAAAGGCAACATTGATCGCCTGAAAACAGATGATCTTCTTCAGGATAACCGAGGGAAGTTTTTGAATCAAGTGATTGTATAAAATATGTTCCCTCGAATCTGTTATGTTGAAAAGAGAAGAGAAAAGGGAACTTGAGAAAGCGTCTCCTGCTGGCTGCCATCAAAGCAGCCCGCTCTGTCAACCGTTGACACAAGGCTTAAAATCAGGAGGGCGCGCTTTGAAGTGTTAGCATGTCCCTGGGAACACAGGACGGGAGAACAGCCAAGTGCTTTATGATGTTGTCACTCAACTCGGAGACAGAGAGGACACACACTCGTCCATGCAAACACCTAAGACAGTTCCTGAATTCACCGCAGTGGCAGGAGTTATAAGTTTTAGAAATAGAAAGCCCCCCAACTGATTTTTCAATATCAAAGCCCCAGCCCGGATATGTTAAACCAGTCCACACAGGGCCCATAAGGCGCACTGACAGGCTTTGGTGACTCTTTGGCACCACAGGATTGTAATTGGCCCCCATTGGTCATTGGAGTACTACCAGGAAATCAGGACGAGAGAGATACAGAGGCATAATGCAAGGAGAGAGAGGAAATTCAGTTTACAGGGTACATTGTCTTTTAGGAGAGTGTCTTAACGTTTTCTGACTCATGTTATATACGCTCAATGTCAAGAGAGAGAGAGAGAGAGAGAGAGAGAGAGAGAGAGAGAGAGAGAGAGAGAGATAGATGGAGAGAGAGAGAAAAGAGAAAGAGAGAGAGAGAGACAGAGAGTGAGAGTGAGAGTGAGAGAGAGAGAGAGAGAGAGAGAGAGAGAGAGAGAGAGAGAGAGAGAAAAGTTACAGACAATCTCCACGGCTCATGGGACTATTCCTTTAATTTTTTTCTTCAAAGGTCATTTGTCAACTGACGTTAGTGTTTCAGACTGCTGACTGGCAGGCCGGGCTCCATCTGCCAGCGCCCGGCATAACACCAGCTCTGGTGTCTTTACGCCAGCTTGTGGACGGCAGTAGCTACAATCAGCCCATATGTTCTGCCTCTTTTTTTGGTCTTTCTTTTGGACGCAGGAAAATCAATTCGCTATTCGCTGAGCAATCTGTGGCACTTAGGAGAATCCCAGGAATGGCAGTGGAGGGTTCCTTGGATGGTTAAGATGGATGCTGCCTCTCCTTTAATCTGCAAGTCCAGGGGATGTTATGGTTTGAAGTTATGCAACTGGGATTATCATTTGTTTTAATTTACCATGAGGCTCCTGTGAGGGTTCTGGATGAGCCTTCGGACCATCTTCGTCACTATGCAATTGCTGCATTAGCAACAGTAACTAAACGCTGGCTAATTACGTGTGTTGCGCTGTGGCAGGTCATGCCATTTTTGAAACCTGCTAGGTTTGTTATTGCATGCGGTAATACACACTGTGTTTGACGGGGCAATAGAGCTCTGGCTCGTCTGCTTGCTTTGTAGTGCATTGCAGACAAGTACTAAAAACAAAGGGATCAAGTAATGTCTCTGGGATGAATGTGGTTGAAAAGCTGTTTTGGTCCACTGGTTTGAACCTCTTCAATCCTGTCGACCCCCATGGATTACAATTCCTTTCCCACTTTGCTTACTTTTTTAAGCAATATTTGGAAGATGTTTGAATGTCATACATCTGTTTTCGAAAGATTGACATTTAAAAGAAGGATGTGTAACATTAAAACCTGCTTTAAAACATCTCTAAATAAGATATATATCCAACCATCTTTAAAACATTGTACACAACCTTATGCCTAAGGAAATTCCTTATTAAAAAAAACACACAAAACACGAGTTTTAATAGCATAGCAATGAAACACCCAGAGTGCTCCATGCTTTGTACTTAAACGCTGTCTTTAATATTTTTTAGCAGTTTATATTTTATTGAATATTAAATGGTACGACAGTGCAAAACTATACGTTGTATTTTTATTTAGTGTGTCACTAGGCCGCTTTACGTGGTGTCTATCGATGTGCTTGGAGAAATAAACGATTGCAAATGAACTAAACAAAACATTTGCACAACATGAACGATTTTTTAACGATTTGCATTAAATCGATAATATTTGTGTCCACCATATATCGACTATTTATTGTTCGTTTTTTATTGACACATTATAATCCGATGGTGTGTTGACTATATTGTTCGTATTTTATTGAAACAATATATATCCCGATGGTGTGTTGACTCAATATTCAATAAAACATAAACTGCTAAAGAGTATTAAAGACAGCATTAAGTACAAGGCGTGGGGCAGTCTGGGTTTAACAGTTGTGTATTCCTATGAAAATGTGTGTGTTTTTTTTTAATGAGGAATTTCTTGAGCTATTGTTCATATTTATTTGCAAATTACATCCCGATGGCGTGTTGAGTGTCTGAGCGTACCTGTGTATGAACTGGTTCTCCTCCAGGTACTGGCAGCCCCTGGCGATGTCTCTGGCCACGTTGAGGAGGTCCACCATGGACAGACTGGAAGGCTGCTCCTGCTCACAGAATCAACACACAGGTCACGCAATAGACATGGAGGGTGTGTGTGTGAGTGTGTATGTGTGTGTGAGTGGGTACTCTAATACCCTCTTATACACCAATTGAAGTTGACTCCTAAGAGCTAATAAATGTGTATGCCAAGTAAACATACAGTTTTAACATGACAAGTTCCCCAACCCCGGCAGGATCTGCGTGCAAACAAATTGAAAAATGACTGACGCGTCCACCCACTCTCACATGCACACGCACAAAAAAACACATGAGCAACGGGGAAACCAAACGGGTCTGGTTCAGTGTGTAGGTGTAATTTAACTTCTTCGACCTAAGCATGCTTTTAAATACACTGTAAGTGTGTAGGTGTGTTATGTGCGCATACGCAGATAGTTACGATAATGTAGCTATGACAAATTTCAGTGCATGTGATGTTTGTATTTATGTGTGTGTGTGTGTGTTGTGTGTTTGTACGTATGTGTGCCGGTATGTGTGTGTGTGTGTGTGCCTGTGTGTGTGTGTGTGGTTTTGTGTGTCCTTGAGCGCATGTTAGGAAGTATGTGTGCCTGTGTGTGTGCCTGTGTGTGTGTGTGTGTGTGTGTGTGTGTGTGTTGTGTGTGTGTGTGTGTGTGTGTGTGTGTGTGTGTGTGTCTGGTTTACCAGCCGCGGCCTGGTTTCCCTCAGGAAGGACTTGAGGTCTCCTCCGGCCATGAGCTCCAGCAGTATGAACCTGGGCAGAGCCTTCAGGCTGACCCCTATGCAGCGCACAATGTTCTGGTGGCTGAACTTGCTGTGAGAGGAAAGAACAAACGGACGCATTGGAGCTGGCAAGGACCCAATAATATGTAAAGCAGAGACAAGCGTTCCATATAAGATGGTAATGCAGCTTATATGGGTTAGTTTCTAGAAAACGCTGTAGTATATCAACACATTACATTATGGTATAGTAACGGATTGATTTTTTTTTTAAATATTCATTTCTATGAAAAGCCCCATATGACATTTTGGGAAAGTAACAGATTATTTTTTGAATAAGTAACAGATTTCTTTGGAAATGTAACAGAGTACTATGGAAAAGTAATAGATTACTTTTTGGAAAAGCAAGGTGTACATTGAATGATGGCTTTCCCCCTTTTCACTAGTTATTTGGTTTTCCTCGGGTTAAAGCCATCATTCGCACTGCCGATCACTCGTCTCTCTGGGGGTCTCATCAGCACGCCTCACTTCAAAAGTCCCGCTCTCCACTGATGTATAGTATATACTGAATAGGAGTCTTTGTGTATATGTGTAGGTGTGCTCGTATATGTGTGTGTGTGTGTGTGTGTGTGTGTGTGTAGGGGTGTGTATGTTTAGGATGTGTGTGTTTATTCATTTGAATGCTTGTTAATGTAAGTGTGCGAGTGAGTGTGCATGCAATTGCGTGCATGTGTGAGGAAGGCGAGTGAGTGTGTGTGTGTGTCTGTGTCTGTGTGCATGCCTAATAGTGTGTGTGTGTGTGTTTGTGTGTGTGTGTGAATGTGTACGTGTGTTTGTGTGTCTGAATGTGAGAGAGAGAGAATGTGTGTCTGTGTGTGAGTCACTGTGAGAGAGAGAATGTGTGTTTTTGTGTGTTTGTAGCAGTTCCCCTACCTAATAATCAAAGCCTCCATTAGGAAATCGAGCTCATCCTGCTCAGAGCAGACCTCGGGAAGTGTCTAGGGTGGATGAAAAACACACGTCAGAACACAACATTTTTGTTTTGTCTTTTTGTTATATTGGATTTTTTTTCTCTCACAGCAGGCTCAATGGGTAAACACTTTATATGATGCTGTCTGCCCGTGTCTCTGAAAGTGTGGCTGGTGGAGTCAAAGGGAGATATTACCTTCACTGCTACTTGCATGGGACTTGGTTCCCCCGCGATGCCCACGGCCAGACCCTCGTACACCTCACCGAAAGCCCCGTGACCCAGACCCCTGGATGGACACACACGCACACACACACACACACACACACAAGCAAATGCACGCATACACAAATACACAGACACAGACTTTAGAAATTTCCGTAATTCACCACACCATTCACCAGCGACAGGTCGAGGCTGTGCTTTGGAAAATAAAAGCCACAAGATCCGACAAAATAAAAGCCCTGGCCCTTTTAAAAAAAAAAAACGAAACAGTCTGAAAAGTATTTCCAATTCAGATCTTTACCCAGCGGGGGATAGTTCCCCGGCGGGCGGCGTTACCTGGTGAGGGAGATGTTTCGGCGCGGCACCTCCTTCAGGTCGTTGACGGACGCCGTCTTGCCGGCGAAGCAGTAGTTGGGGTTGTAGTCGGTCATGATGGTAGAGGCCCGCAGCTTGCTCAGCTTACAGTCAGGGCTCTGGAGCTCCAGCTGGATGGACTGTAGCTCTGTGTGCTTCCGTCTGTACACTGGAGATGGACACACACACACACACACACACACACACACACACACACGGACGGACACGGACGGACACGCACACGCACACGCACACACACACACACACACACACACACACACACACACACACACAGAGTGGGGTTGAGACACACGCACACACAAAAAGTAGGGTGGATTCACACAAAGACACAGGTCTGTGCCGGGGATATGGAATTCGATAGATGTAGGAGTTTCTACTGATAAACACCATTGGGGAATGTTGTAGACTCTAGAGTCTCTTTCCTTTTCCCCTTCGTGTTCACGTCGGGCTTTCAGGCTCTCCCTATCTCTGTCCCTCATTTCTTCTCGCTCTCGGTCTCCCGAGCTCCCTGCCCATCTATCTATCTCTCTCCTCACTCGCTCAATCTTCCTCTATCTATCTCTAACTATCCATCTCTCAATCACCCTCACTTCTTCTCTCTTTATCTCCCTCTATGGCTCCATTGATCCATCCTTCTCCCTTACTTGCTCCATCTTACTCTTTCTACCTCTTTCTCTCTCCCAAACTTTCTCTACATCCCAAGCTTTTCGATGTATTCCAAGTTTTGATCAATCACAAGTGCCTTTTTGAAACAAAAGTTTAAAAACAAATCGAAACAATTTTATTGCAGCGGGGACAACACATAAGCTTTTATTGATCAGCACAATGAAAACGTCTTTGCTTTGGCAGTTAGAAAGGTGAGTGCTTATGCTCTCCAGAGCCCACTCATGGTTGTGTTATGCACGACCGATTGAGTTTGTATACCTTAAACTTGCTGTGTGTGTGTGTGCGTGCGTGCGTGCGCGTGCGTGCATGCGTGTGTGTGTGTGTATAAGTCCTTGTGTAGCAAAGCTTGCTATGTGTTGGTACAGAAAAATAGATCTCAACAGGTGCACAGCTGAAGTGGACAAACGCACATGTTGGAAAGAGAAAGAGATGAGTGCTGGGAAATATAAGTGATCAAGGTGGCTGATCCTCCAATGATTTGTGTGTGTGTGTGTGTGTGTGTGTGTGTGTGTGCATATATGAATGTGTGTGCATGCAATGCCACAGCCTGGGTTTCCATTTTGCATGTTATTGGTTGCAATTCCCCAAACAGTTGAAACTGCAAACCTGTTGTATATTCTGAAATGGCGGATAAAATAAAACACTCTGGGTTTTCAGTCTATTAGACCGAAACGTGATTCGTGTTTTGTTATGCTTTTTAAAGAGAGAATGTATGTGAGCTGAAATACAAAAAGGTAATAAACTCGATCAGATGATTACGCTCCTGTGATCACACTCACAGGAGCTATGCAAAGGTATGTATCTGTGTGTGTTTCTGCTTCTGTGTGTGCATGTGTGTATGTGTGTGTGTGTCGGCGTCCACGTGCATGTGTGTGTTCATCAAAGGTTATTTATGTACAAAGCGACTAAGTGATGCCTGCCCGGGGCTAAGCAGCTATCCATCATTTCCATGTTTCATTACATCACTGATACGCTCCCACCGTGCCTAACCAACCATCCAAATGTGTGTGTCTGCGCGCGTCTATTTGTTTGAATGCATGCGTCTGTGTGTGTATGTGTAAGTGTGTGTGTGTAAGATGGTGTGTGTGTGTGTGTTCATCTATATGTGTGAATACGTGTGTGTCAGTGTGTGTGTGTGTGTATCAGTCTCTGTGTGTGCTTGCATCTGTCCATGTTTACAACAGTGTGCATGTAAAGGCCTGATCGCTGACTGACGACTGGCGTGTCAGTCTGAGTCCCGGGCCCAGTCGACTGCTGACTGACTGTATACGTCAGGCTGAGTGAGGGTGAGTCCCGGGCCCAGGATGCCTGGGCTGGCAGGAAAGCAGGGATGAGAGGTGTAGGGGCAGAGGGGGGGGGGGGGGGGGGGGGGGGTAATGGGCCACCTGGTAATGGGTGTGCGAGTGCTTCCTCGGGGTTGTGCTTGGCTAGAGTGTGTTGACACGATGTGCGTTGCGTGTGTCTCCACGAGAAGACCAAGGTGAGGACTGAACTAGATGAGTCTAGCATGGGATTTGGTAGGTGTGTGTGCCTGTGTTTGTATAAGTGTACGCCTATAAATAATTATTTTGGATCATTATTCTGTGTGTGTGTGTTTCTGTGTGTGTGTGTGTGTGTGTGTGTGTGTGTGTGTGTGTGTGTGTGTGTGTGTGTGTGTGTGTGTGTGTGTGTTGTGTGTTCGGGGGATTTTGCATGAAAAAAATACAGACAAAATATTTCAGAAATTCTTTCCAGTCCAAAGAACTTCAAAACAACCTTCCCCCCCACACACACACACCCCCCTTCCCTTGACTGTCCCCCTCCGACCTCGGCGGGCGGGGGGGCTGGACTTACTGATCATCACTCCGGACACGGCCAGCAGCAGGGCGGCGATGAGGGCTGAGGTGCCCACGGAGAGGCCCAGGGCCAGGTGGGACAGGGAGGGCTGCTGAGGGGCTCCCAGGGACACCACTGGGGACGGACCGCAAGGAGGACAGCATGAAGGTCACGCACACACACACGGACACAGACACAGACACAGACACAGACACAGACACACACACACACACACACACACACACACACACACACACACACGCACGGACACACACACGGACACAGACAAACACACAAGGACACAGACACAGACACATACACACACACACACGGACACAGACACACACACACACACACACAGACACACACAGACACACACACACACGGACACAGAGACTCACACACACACACGGACACAGAGACTCACACACACACACGGACACACACACACAGACACACACACACACAGAGACTCACAAACACACACGCACACGTGCGCCCGCACGCACGCACACCCACATCCATACACACACACACAGAGACGGACACAGAGACACACACACACACAGACGGACACACACACACCCCTGCTGCGCCTCTGCCAACAGCTCCTCTGCTCTACCCTCGCCCCTGCGAGGCACCATTACCATTCCCCTCGCCGCGCTTCCTGATCAGCCCCCCCCCCCCCCCACCCCCGGCCTTAATTAATGATGTGAAAACGAAGACGAGAACAGCGCTCCCGGGCAGCCAAGCCCACCGCATGCCAATGTCTTCCGTGAGACTTCACCTGTGTGTTCGGGAGAATGTGTGTTCTGTGTGTGTGCGAGAGACACTGCGCGTTGGAGTGTTTTTGTCTGTGTGTGTGTGTGTGTGTGTGTGTGTTCGGGTTTGTGTGTGAATATGTGTATGTGGTTGTGTGTGTGTCTGTTAATTTGATTATGTGTGTGTGTGTGTGTTAATTTGAATATGTACCTGTGGATGTGTGTGTGTGTTAATTTGATTGTGTGTGTGTGTGTGTGTGTGTGTGTGTGTGTGTGTGTGTGTGTGTGTGTGTGTGTGTCTGTGTGTGTCTGTGTGTGTGTGTGTGTGTGTGTGCAGGTGGGCTGGACTGCATGTCTGTTTGTGTGTGTGTATCTGAGTGTGTGTATATCTGTGTTTTCAATGTGTCTCTTTGTGTGTGTGTTTTCGAGTGTCTGTGTGTGTGTGTGTGTGTTTGTTTCCAAGTGTGTGTGTGTGAGGAGTTCCTCATTTAGGCAGTGTAAGCCGAGGCCCAGCACCAACGGAACGAGGCGTTGACCTTTAGCGGCGGCGCCTGGCAATGCTAGCCCTATGTCTTTTGAATAATCGAATGCTTTTGTTGGGAGCGAAAGCAAACAAATAAATATACATGAGGTGGCTTTGAACTGCTGTTATTTGAAGACATGCGATTACCATCCGTTTCATCGCTCGGTTAAAGCATTTCTTTACTCAACATAGTTAACAAGAGAGTCCTTTAAGTAATTCATATTCTGACGGGGAAAATACTGTTGCTGTGAGCGAAAATAAAAAATATTCAAACATGAGTTGACTTTGAACTCTGCAGTTATTTGTAGTTAACCGATTTCCATAGTTACATAGTTTCCATAGTTTCGCTTAACTTAACTTGGTTAACACAAGAGCAATTAAAGAAAATCCAATTCTTAACTTGACTTGGTGTTAATCCTGTGAAAGTGCTGGGAAATCAGCATTTTATACAATAGTGTAAAAGTCATAGTAGGGCTGAATTAACACTGATATATTACCCTTTTATGAAGTAGATGATATCACTGTATTCATTTCCATAATCTGGTTAAGTTACCCCATAGACAGTTGTTAATTAGATAATTATTAAACCACAAAAAAGGCACTTTCACTTTGAGATCCAGTAAAGTGCATGACCTCATGGGGTTAATTACTTGGAAAGATTAATATTTTATTTGTTAATTGGCTGACAGTCAATTACGGGTACAATCACCCCACTTACTGAATTCATGTCTTTGAAATCATTTCATACCTGTGTGTGTGTGTGTGTGTGTGTGTGTGTGTGTGTGAATGTGTGTGTGTGTGTGTGTGTGTGTTTAAACAAAGGGTGTGTGTATTAGGTTAACTCCAATGAATGGGTATGTGTGTGAGCACACACACATGTGTATGCGTGAATGTGAGCCAGAACAATGCTTCTTTTGACCAAACCAAAATAGAACCCAATTATCTTCCCTTCAAAACCCCACTTTTATTTCTCTGTGACTTGTTGCCAAATTATTTTCAGAATTGGCCCGAATTAATAATCATGAAACGAATACAGCTACTCAACTTAGTGTGTGTGTTCAAGATAAATTGATTCGATAGGCGAGTAGTTTTGCTATGATTTTTTAACTACCCCCCCCCCCCCCCCCCCCCCCCACAGCACGCATCCGTTCCAAACCCTCCATCAACACCTTAGTGACTATAAATGCCTTGACATGAATTAACAAACGGCTGAATGAAGAAATGTATGAATGAATGGCTGAAGCAATTAATTGGTGAAGTAATGAATGGCTGATTAAGTGAACTAATAAATAAATGAATGGAGGAGTTAATAAATAATGGCTGAAGGGATGGACGAATGGCTGAAGGAATGACTGAATGAATCAGACCTGTGGCGTTGACGCAGGACGTCCCGTCGGGAGCCAGGACGAGGTCGCCGTCGCAGTAGCAGAGGGTGCCCGACTCCACCTTATGGCAGTCGCTGCTCTCACAGTGACTACAGTTCTGCACAGGGCTGATGAGGACCTCCCCGTCCGCCTCCATACCTGCACACACATAGACACACACACACAGGGACGCGCACGCATACACACACAGACAGGCACGCACACGCAGGGATGTGCACGCAGACACACAGGTAAAGAAACACACACACAGGCACGCAGACAAACATGCACGCATACAAACATACACACAAACAGGCAGCCTCACACACACAAACGATCAGACACATATACACACATGCACGCACACACACACAAGGGCAGACACGCGCATGACATCAAACACAGAAAAAAGGCAAACATCAGAAACACAGTAATGCAGAAACACTCCAACTGATATGCACAAAAGCACCATACTAAGGTACATGGTACAGCAGGTCATATTGTTGGGGGAAAGTTAATTGAGTGGATAATGACTGGGATTTACCTCTGACCTTTTATTTTGTACGAGAGAGTGAGAGAGGGAGAGAGAGAGAGAGAGAGTGAGGGAGAGTGAGAGGGGAGAGAGAGAGAGAGAGAGAGAGAGAGAGAGTGAGCGCGAGAGCGTGTGAGAGAGCGAGTGAGAGAGCGAGCGAGAGAA
The DNA here is from genome assembly GCF_902167405.1 of Gadus morhua. Classification (NCBI taxonomy): domain Eukaryota; kingdom Metazoa; phylum Chordata; class Actinopteri; order Gadiformes; family Gadidae; genus Gadus; species Gadus morhua. Next base: position 5,852,583 of record NC_044052.1, read on the forward strand.
TCAAATAAAACATTAACGGTGCTCATCTGTACTAAAACCACAATATGGAATACTTTCGCAACTAAACACGAAGTGGCAATGAAAACAAGGGCAACCACCAGCCCCCCACCACAACCACCGTCCACATTAACCAAGTCAAAAAGCTTCTCGCTCTAATGCTTTAACGGCCACTTGTTAAGAAGGCTCTGCCAGAGTGTGTGGGACCAAACTACTGCGGCAGTCCATCCAAAAGCCTCGGTGAACTGAATAGAATGGACCGAGCCACCGGACTGTGTGCAAGTGTCGATTAGCATGCGCCGCAAGCATACTAGCTTTTAAACACTTTAAAGACACTTGAGAGATACCATTTTCTTTTTGCATCTTTGCCTTCCCCCTGAGCTCTGGGTGAACAATCCTCATACAACCTCTTCCTCTTCATCATCATCTTCTCTTCCGCCGCCTTTGTCATGTGACGGCGAGGCAAGCGGTGAACTCTAAATGCCACGTTCCCTCGAGATAAGGACACACACTTTTTACCACACTTTTCTGGCGACTGTTTACTTCCCCGTAGCCTGGTAGCGGGTTGCCTAAAAAAAAAACCCACTTAAAAATAATAATACAAATCCAAAGAAGACACACAGCAGGTGTGTGTGTGTTGTTCTTTATCCCACTACCTTTGAGAGCATCAAGGAACGTCTCTCCGTCTGGGCTGATGAAGGACGAGCCGTCTCCGCCGTCGTGCCTGGCGTTGTTGTCCACCGAGGTGTTGCCACCTGCACAGTTTGGAATCGACAGAAACACATGGGACTCAATGTCGATAAGACACTCTCCTTTGTTGAAATCCTATTTGGTGTAAGCCCCAAATGAATAGAAATGCCTGACAAAAATATCAGCCCATAGTGTCTTAGGACGGATCTATCAGTGTACTATATGGACCAGAAGAACACTACGATTCGTTTCTTGAAGGACATTCTACAGAATATGACGTATAAACAACAGAAGTCTATAAAAGGTGGAACTAGGCTTAAATAACCAAAATGTAGCAGTTGCTCAACCACAGCGTAACGAATACAGTCATTTATGTGGGTTTCTTGAAAAGATAATCATTTTTCACTATTGACCGTGAGCCAATGAGCTCATGCTAAATAGGACCTGACTGTCAGATCAACTTGGCTAGCACTGCGGCTGCTGCTGCTCCATCCATCACTCTAATGTGGATGTTTATGAAGAACAAGCCGACCTTCGCAGGGCTGAAAGATGGCATCTTCGATTGCCAGCCTGAACTTGAGTGGGTTAGCCAAGTAAGCCAAAGTTATTCAAAATATGATATGTGGCAACCAGGGCTTTAAAGGGATAGGCGGACAAGTTACCCTCTGCGCGGACTACTCGGAGGCAGCTGAACATATAATTGAGCCATCAGTGAACCACAGGTTGCCTAATAATAACAGAGCTTAAAGATAGTGCCACATTTTATCTGTGTGTTTGCAGACAAACTACAATCTCAATGTGTTGTTATTGGCACTCGTTCTGAATAAGCAACTCCTCGGGAACATATTGGAAATCTTTGGAAGTGATTAAAAGTGTTTTCCCCTCACATGAGCAGGAGCCAGGTTTTTGTGACCCTGCAGGTCAGTGGAGGCAGCTAGCGGAGAGTGAGTGCTATGCCACCAACTCCCCTGCTGGACACTGAACCATGAGTTTGGAATTTAACAACTCTCCTGAATCTAGGTAAGGCAGGCGCCAAGCTACAGATGTCTCGGCTCATCCCTTTAAACAAAATGAGCTTGTAGTGCTGCAAGACAACTCCATTTGTACCACGATTGTAAATTGAAGTGGCACGTCTCAGGTATTATTCGAACCCACAACTGGAATAATAACAAGCACGACTCAAATCTGAAACTGCAGTGAAGTCCGACACCTCGGAGAGCGTCTCCGGTGTGGTTCAAAAGGGGGCCGCCCACCTCTGAAGCCCCCTCCACCGCCTCCGGAGATGCAGCCGCCGCCTCCGCCCCCAAACCCCCCGTGGGTCGGCCACAGCTTCTGACACGACTGGCCTCCGTGGCCCCCGAGCACCAGGGGTCTCCCGCCCTGACTGGCAGGGGCACTGTCGTTCCAGCCCCCGCCGCCGCCTGTCACCGAATACAAGACACGTTGGACATGACGCCAGTCCCCCCCGGTGTGTGAGGAGATGATTGTGTGTGTGCGTGTATGTGTGTGTCTTTGTGAGTTGGTGTGAGTGTGTGTGTGTGTGTGTGTGTGAGTGTGTGTAGGTGTCTGTGTGTGTGCACACGACAGGCAAAGTTGAAAAAGGGAAAAAATTGTCAGGCACACATAGAGGCACACACACAACCGTTTTACTCTACAGCCATCAGGTGCGGCAAATTCTGGCAAAACACAGCTAAACTCTAATTCCCATGCATACAGGCAAGAGGAGATTAAAGCGACAGCTAATGAATTCAAAGCCAAGTCATTTCTCAAGTTCCTAAGTGCTGACCTAATCCATATTCACTGCCACTACCTACAGCCTCCCAGAGCCTGCTTTTAAAAAACACGAATACAACTATGAATTTGAAATATGGCCAGTATTTCACTTCTTATTCACTCCGTTCTCCGCAAAACTAAACCGTTGGACTTAAAAAGCGTCCATCGGGAGCTTAAACAATGCCCTCCTTTTCGGTGATTTTTTCTTTGGCTGACTAGTTGTTAGCTTCTTTGGTCCCATGAATAATGGAGACGGAGGGGTTTTGTTAAAGCATTTGAACCGGGAAGGATCTGGTGAAGCCAACCTCTCAGAAATCCGGCTAAATTTTGAAAAGTAGAAGGAGGCGGGTTGGAAAGGGGGTCTGAAGCCCACATTAGCGCCGCACAAAAGCCATGGTGAGTGGGAAAAACAACAACACAACCCGTGGGTGCTGCAGAGGTTTCAAGGTCTATGAGACTGATGCATCAGGACAGGACCTACCCAAAGCCCCATAGATGTGTTTGTAGGCAGCAGTCAGACTCTGACCCGGCGATATAGACACATGCCCGGGATGTCTCGGTCTGGGTATTATTATTAATAATTGTGTGTGTGTGTGTGCGTGTGTGTGTGTGTGTTTGTGCGTGTCTGTGTGTTTGGGTCCTGGCTTTGTCATTGATTTACTCCTGACTGGTTGATTAAATGGGGTCTGTCTGATAACTGTCTGGCTTATGTTTACAAAGAGACGCCTCTCTCTCTCTCTCTCTCTCTCTCTCTCTCTCTCTCTCTCTCTCTCTCTCTCTCTCTCTCTCTCTCTCTCTCTCTCTCTCTCTCTCTCTCTCTCTCTCTCTCTCTCTCTCTCTCTCTCTCTCTCTCTCTCTCTCTCTCTCTCTCCCTCCCTCCCTCCCTCCCTCCCTCCCTCCCTCCCTGAATAAATCGGAATAAATACAAAATAATAAATAAAACCCCACTCACAAACACTCATAAGCAACACACACAGAGGACACACAGACACACACTCAAAGTCAACCGTACCCGCGGCGTTGGACTTCCCGCTGCGCCCCGGTTGGCTGGGGTCATAGTCCATCTGCTCCATTTGGCTGTCTGATTGGCTGCTGTAGCCCCTGCCCCCTCCCCCAGCGGCGATGATGAGGGGGATGTACACGTCCCTGTTGACCTGGGGAGACGGGGAAGTCACACAATCTTTTGAGCGGGGATTTTTAGAGCCGACAACCTGCACGCAGCACCGCAACGATGCACAATGTAAACCGTCGGCAGGCTCGTTACCTGCGCGACGTAGCCATCTTTGTTGGCACACGTGAATTATAGATCACAGCATTTGAACACTTTCAATTTTTGATGAGGCTATACATACGCACACTTGTGCGCACTCGCAAAAACACACACGCACACACGCATAATGACACTGTGACACATGCACCTAATCAGTGCATATTGTTTGATCAGAGGGACCCCCACGATTGCGTACTCAGAATTCCCTTCTTCAACCACAGGAAACGCCCGCCTCGGGCAAGGTCATGCTCCGCTCGCTTTTCTTTGCTTTTCTCGTTCCACAAGGCGCCACGTGTTGCTTTTTGGGGGACTTGGTCAGGTGTCTCCCAGGGCTACGACGCCGTGTTGCTGATTACAAGGGCCAACACACATTTACATCCACCTGTTGGGGAGCTCATTAGGAGGCTGGGGCTGCGCCGGGCGGTGGAGCAGCCAGCCCTCAGGCTACTGGAACACAGCGGGCTGCTCCATCGCACAGACCTCCACCGAGTCGTGGTCAGCTAAACAAGCCCGTTTGATAGCGAGCACTGTTCGGTTGGTAGAAAAACGGTTAGATGATTTGTTGTAGTAAAGTTGTTGTCGTTTCAGTCCTTTACAAAGGGACAATTTCCATTCTTTACACATGGCAATATCAACCGAGGCACAGTGACAGGGTCGTTTTGCCACCCAAAATAACAAAGTGGATGTTATCTCAAAGTTTAGTGCAAAGTTTCAGCCTTGTCCTTTCCTGTCTTTCCCTTGGTGTGTTTTTTGTGCCGCACTTGTATTTTACAACCCAGGGGGTCAATGCGACGCTGCTGAATTGTGGGTGCAATCGCCGCCGCATTCCTCCGTTCATTTCTTCATTGGCCGTGTAAATGGCACCAATTAAAAGCTCCCCCCCGAGCGTCTGAGCGCCTAATTTCAATCGGCCCATTGTTGCCATTGTTGGTCAGATAATGAGGCAGGATTATTATTATTACTACATTGTGCTCCTGCCCTTCGGGGTCTATCCTGGTTCTTAAGTTTGCAGTCCACAATGAATCGGCGCCCGGCCTCAGCGGGGTGCTGATTTATATCCAGACATGGGCGCAGCCTTTATGGTATAAAAAACCAATTGGATTGAGGTTCTTGGGAACTGAGTGAAAACTAACGGAGCCCAGCTTCCCATGCAGATTTCTGTTGTTCTCTGGACCTCGTTATTCTGTGTACTTTTGATAAAGAACGTTTTCATTGCTCCGTCGATAAATAAGCAGGCCTTTGGTGTCGCCATTGTTTTCTTCTGCTTGCTTCGTCGTGAACCAGACGTCTCTCTAAAGCGGATTCATTGGATCATATTGCATGTTGGGAGAAGGCTTTCAACAGGAGTCGAGGACGGACTCATCTTCAGAGAGCAACAGAATGTGAACTCGCAAGATCAGGAGGGTCCGAGGACTTACAGACATGCTGCTCACCTTAAAGACGTAGGTGGCTCCGCCCCCTCCCCCTCCGCCCCACTTGACCTGGGACTTGTTGACCAGCGGGGAGCTCTGCTCAGCGCAAATCCTACTGGGCACCATGTTGGACTGGAAACAGAGAGAGGGAGACAAGGAGATAGGGGGACAGAGGGAGAGAGACAGAGACAGAGACAGAGACAGAGAGAGAGAGAGAAGTCAGAGAAACAGAGAGAGTGAGAAAGAGAGACAGTAGACAGGAGAGGAGAGACAGGGAGATGAGATGAGAGAGAGAGAGCTGTCAGATTAGCAGGCTAAGAGATTAGCCCCCTTGCGAACCACCACCACCACCACCACCACCTCTGAGCTATGACACGTTGCTCTCCAGAGAGACAGGTCACAGCAGTGACATGTTCCCACTGCTGCATTAAAAAGACAATATATGTATTCATGCACACACACACACACACGGACACAGACATGCACACACACACACACACACACACGCGCGCGCGCGCACATCACCTATGCACGATCACTGACACATTGTACGTCTGGCAAGAGGCTCTTGACAGTCGGGGGGATGAAAAGAAGCAGTACATTAGTGGGATTGATTGACGGGTGAGTGAGAAGGTAATGAAGGTTCCCACCCTACACACACACATTTTAAAAGTCAGTGTGTGCACCCTTGTGTGCATGAATCTGTATGTGTGTGTGGGTATATATGCCACACATAGACACACACCATACGCAGGCACGCAGGCGCAGGCCCACACACACACACACGCACGCACGCACGCACGCACACACACACACACACACACACACACACACACACACACACACACACACACACACACACACACACACACACACACACACACACACACACACACACACACAAACAGAGACATGCCGGGCAGAGTGAGTGAGTGCCTTTGTAGGGACAAGACAAGCACCATCTCTCTCCCTCCCTCCCCCATGGGACGACTGGGAGGTGTGTGAGGCAGAGAATGTGTTCAACGGAACAAATCACTTTTCCCCTTCCCTGGAGAGCCCCAGGCAATCCCCCCCCCCCCCCCCAACACACACCTTCCCCCCCCACACCCCCCCCCTCTCTCCGCCTCCCTCAAACCATGCTAGAGGGTTGAGGAGGAGGAGGCCCCCGTTAAACGACTTCAGTGGCCCCACGGAGCCACGGGGCCTGCTCTCTCTTCGTGCACTATGCTCACTTCTAGACACACCGCGTTACAAAGTAATAACTCAATGACAAACGGCCCCCTGAATAACAGCGGCCTTCTGTCTGATAAACGAACGGGGGAACCGAAAAACAACCTGCGCCCAAAACACACACACAACAAAACAATCCCAATTTAAATGAAATCAATCATCCAGACAATTGGAAGGAAGAACCGTTCCCCGGTGCTTTTCCCCCTCTCCATTTCGTTTGTTGAAAAATAAGTAGTTTACTACAATAAATGTCCAATAAACTTCTGAAAGCAGCCTACCATCTGTGTACACCTCACACATTCTGACACATTTGGTTTATTTGCATATATTTGCATACATGACCATGATGGGTTTGAGCTGCTTGTAATTTCAAAAGATACCTCCAATGTGTGCGGCTTGGATATCAGCCCTGACACAAAAAGAAAATAGGCTCCTATTCAGCACGTCTCTTTTATATCCTTTCTGTACACAGGGTCTAGGAAAAACTATTCAGTTTCAACTTTCTCAACTGCATAACGATTCAATATTCAATATTAAATATCGCAACGAACATTACACTTCAAACTTTTTTTGTTGCCCCCCCCGCAACGGTTAGCCTGTGTGTGTGTTGAACCTCAGGTTCAAATGATGGATGTAAGCACTTCTGATGGAGCCTCTGAGCCCACAGAAAGGGGACGGGAGAACATGTGTTGCAGTGAACACAGTGATCCGTCGGGGGGGGGAGAGAGCAAGTGGCGGGTCAAGAGCTGTTTGTGACGGGGCCAGCCCGACCATTATAGCCAGACATGACCCCCCCCCCCCCCCCCGGAAGGACCCAGGACATGCCCACTAAGTGGAGGTGAAAGAGAAAAGGCGTATAAAAATGTCAACAGGCAACATGGTGTCATCGAGAGGTCATTGAGCAACATTGGCAGGGAAGGAGGAAGGAAAACATGATTTCCTTCCGTGAGGAAAATTGGATCCGAACTATGGGTTTGATTTGTTGAATTTGAGGCTTCCTAGTTGGGTTACCATCGGACTATGAAGGATGGGGCTATTTCAGTAGGAAGCATAGAAATCATGTTTCTTTATATAATTCGAGGACACATTGGGCAGTTGTTAAAGTAATGATCTACCATAAAAGGGATTTAATAGAGGGAATGTCACAATTCCACTCATGTTGTTCGGATGCTGCGTTTCTAAGGGTGGGAAAAAAAAAGTTAATTCTTTCCTAGACTGTATGTAGAGGAAAAATAGATTAGGCCCCTTAATCCTTGACTTCCCTACCATGTTTTCTAAAAGTGTAATCATTCTGTTTTAAGCGTTAAAATTGTGTTATGTGCAGAATTCCATGCCTCTCAGTGATAATCAAGCGACCAAAAACTTGTAATGTAATAACTTAAACTAAACCAAACCAGAACACTTCAATTACACTTTACAATGAGGGTACATTAATTAACCATTAAGTTACATTAGTTAATGCATTAATAAGCATCAAGGTACAGTTAATTAACCGTCTAGTAATAATTGACTAACAGTGTTTAATAATGGTATCCATCTTAACTTAGGTATTATTGTTTGAATTATCTAATAGGATTAGAATTAACCCACTACTAAGGATCGGAGATGGTATGCAAGTGCAAACCCTAACTTTAAGAACAACTGAACCCCAAAACAAAAACGAACCCTGCCTTATCCACTATACCCCCGTGTCCTAACGTGTAGTACTAGATTAACTCATGGTTAATGAACGGTTAATTAAAGTCTCATTATTGTAAATTGTGAACCAACACACCGCACCCGACCGCAGTACAGTGAAGCCACTCACATTGGGACAGGCGCTCTCGCCCTTCTGTCCCACCAGGATGTGGAGCAGCTCTCCCTTCTGCAGCCGGAAGTCCGCCGTGATGTAGACGCCGTGGGACCCGGTCACGGCCAGCACGCTGCGCCCGCCCGCCGCCCCGTACGCCGTGATCCTGGTGGGGGGGGGGGGGGGGGTAACTCTCGGTCAGCAGCAGAAGAGTGTGGTCAACTGAAGCTACATACTGTACACTCGTTAGCAGTATTGCCATTTATATTGTTTTTAGTGTAAAAAATGCAAATAGTCGAAAGTCGAATAGATTACTTAGGCAGATAGTGATTATAGAATGTAGAAAGCATTCTGATTGGCTGAGGATATAGCTAATTGAGGCACAGTGACTGAGCAGCGTTATGAATAGAGTTGTTAGATATCACAATTTGGCCAAAATATGACTTAGGCAATTATGGGATGAGGCTGACGAATGTACAAAGCCTTTATACAGAAGCATCATGGCAGAAGCACCACAGTTGTCACTCAGAACAACCATCATGGGTCTGTTCTTTTTATGTACCAGGGCACGGCTAGTAGACTGTTCACTACTTGAGTCTCCTAAGTGAAGCCTTTGTGGGTGTCTGTATGTCATCATATGCTAAAATATGGTGTCTTGTAATTGCAAATGTTAAAAATGTTAGTGTTTGACTAATATATATATATAAACATATATAAAACTACATTCCTCACAAATTATTGTTTCCTGTCTGGGATTAATAAAATCTAATCCATCTCATTTCCTACGGAGAAACATAAAAAACATTAATATCTTACCATTCGCTCTCTTAGACGAATGGATGCATTAGATTTACAAAGAGAGGAAAAGAAGGGCTGATAAAGAGGATAATTAACCTAATGATGCAGTAAATCTCTTTCTGGTCTCATTAAATAAAGTTAGATTCAGACCGTGCTTTTTGTATTTGTCCTTTTGCCCTTAAAAGATAAATAGCAGGAGCCAAACTTTAAACTACTTTGACCAACTGAAGAAATTCCACATTCAGTTTGGGAGTTTATCGCACTTAACCTATGGCCGATAGAAGGGAGGAATTACTTGGATTGTAATTCGTCGCCCGAACAAACGCCGTCATTCCTCCTGCAATTTTCTCAGAGACGGATGTCCTCCCCAATCCATTTAATACACACGTAATGGGTTTTAGCCATATCTTCACACATACACACACAAAGACACAACACACACTGAAACGTGCTTCATGAGCCACAAATGCATGTGTACACTGCTACATTCGCCCCCTCAAATATGTCCAATGAGACTTGACTTGCTGGTAAAAAGCTAAAAAGAAAAAAGTTGTATTGTATTGGATTTATTTATCATTTCTCTCCTCCACTTGGCTGTTGGGGATGAGACAGAGAGAGTGAGAGTGAGGGAGAGGAGAGTGAGAGAGGGACAGAGAGAGAGAGAGAGTGAGGAGAGCGAGAGAGGGAAAGAGGGAGAGAGGAGAGTGAGGGAGAGTAAGGGGAACTGATAGAGAAAAAAGCCCTATAGCTTGTCACTGCTTTTCGCTAGCTCAGCTGTTTGGCTAATGACTTCTTGGAGGGGCAGACGGCTTGGTCCTCCCTGTCTGTACCCGTCTGTGGACATCTTCTACTGACCCCGCCAGCCCGCGTGGGGGTGGCAGTCCTATTTGTGTAGAGCATGCATCTACAGCTCCGTCTTTTAGCCAACGACCTTTTTAGCATATCACATTATGTGAAATGTGTTTGCGTGGGTTTTTCCATCTCAGTGTGCGATTATGTGTGTCCGTCTCCCACTGACTCTGTTTTTGTTCAGCGATATATTTTCGTAACCGGCTTTGTAATGTTTAATGAGTTCAAAATGAGGTTTGGCCTGTTTGCCCGTGTCCATTCCGGTGTCTTTGTAATCATTTGAAAGCAGTGCTTAAGGAATTATTTTAAATAATCCTCTCACAAATGTATTATTATTAATAGTAATAGTAAAAGTAGTAAAATAGTAGAAATTATAATAATACGAACAGTAGAATTATTCATTTAGGTGATATAAAACAATGATTGCTATTTATTCATTTAACATGATTTCTACTGAATGGCCAATTAACCTTTAGTAAGAAGCAATAATGGTTATGCATCTTGCTCAAGGATGCTAAGAGGTAAACCAAGACCAAACCACTACCTTCGGTCTTTGAGTCTAACACCCTGGCCCTTTCACACTATCCTACCCCCAGAAACCATTGCATTTCATCCACAAGCTGGTCCATTTCATCGTATCGATCTATGCTTAGCAGCCACACCTCGACTTAAACTACTATCGATTTTTATGTCTGAGTGCATTTATTTATTTTTAGCAGCAAACTTAAAGCATCCACATCCAAATGGGGTAACGTTGCTCAGCGAAATGATGATGAATGTTAGCGTCATCTTTTTTTCTTTCTTTTTTTCGAGAATTCGGGCCGCCATCAGAGTGGCCTTTGCTGTGCTCTGTGGGAAACTGATTAGGGTAATTCTCCCTCTCCACTCAATGCGTCGCCAGGTTATGCCCAATGACGGAGAATGTATAGATATGAGAGGCGATATTAATGTTACTAAGCATGTAGCATGCGCCTCAACATGTATTTCCCACTTGTTCGCTACGTACATATACCCGATACCTGTGTGTGTGTGTGTGTGTGTGTGTGTGTGTGTGTGTGTATGTGTGTGTGTATGTGTGTGTCCTTATAAAAGGGTAGGGATGAAGGGCCATCTAACAACATTGTAATCGTGTTATGGGAAAGGGCACTTGTGTATTCCCGTCCCGGGATAAATTCAACTATGGCTGCGGCTGAACTATGCATTGTTGAAATATGTATATGACCCAATGTCGATCTATATGTATATTTGTCTTCATGTGTTTGTCTATTTGTATATTTGTTTGCGATGTCGTTCTAAAGGTGTGTTTGTCATTGCTGCATTTACTGCACATACTGGGTATTTTCTGTAATCTTACACAGCATGCCATTTCTTTGATTTGTTGTGTTTATCAATTTGCACTGTCCCTTCTCTCCAATAAGCACACGACAACGTTGGTGCCATGTTGGGAATACCGGCCTTCGGAGTTTGTGTTTTTGTTGCTAGATAATGCATTTAAAGATGAGGATGAAGAGGAGGAGAAGGAAGAAGAGGATCTAATTTCTAAATTACTTTGCTTCAACATAAAAAGTGAACAGACATGAAAGCCCTTCAGTTGGCACCGATAGAACGCTACCAGCCCCGGATCTCTAAAACATTTATCCCCTTTTGATTCGTCTCATCACTCAGCTCGCTCTCCGGCATTTTTAATACGAGACGAGATGAATACCATCAAATAAAGAGTCTCAATAACTCTGAGGGAAGACGTCAAACCTCCTCGATGTTTAATGTTTACAATAATAATGCTTAATCAGCCCTTTTCACATCACCACAAACCCCTTCTGGTCTCTACTTCCTCCTTCCCGAAGGAGACAGATTTCCAATAGACCTTGGCGAGGTCAGGGCAATTAAATATTTATCTAATATGGGGCGGGTTTAATACGATGACTGCATAGAGCAGCAGCCAATGGGGGCGCCGTTGAGGTATTTTCATAAACAATCAAGATGGCTGCCGCTGACACGTCCCACTTTTTGTTGATCTGAGCGGCAATAGGTCTATCCAATTTTGGTCTGCCCGCTGATTCCGCCCCTTTGAAATCAACAATGAACCGAAAGGCTCCATACTGATACGCATTTGCGAATAACTCCGGGGGTTCATCGACGCGTGAGCGATATCGGAATGATGAAGTACAGTATAATTTCCCAATAATCATAACACTTCCTCCTTACTCGCTTTATCGCTAAACACAAATAAACATTTCCAAATAAACTCATTTGCAGTTAAGCCACGTCACTACTGACACCCCAAGCCCCTGATTTTCTTCTCCACTCCTTTTCGTCCTACCTGTAGGTGCCGGTCTCGGGGACCCGCCACATCTGGACGCCTTTGAAGGGGCCCCTGGTGCCCAGGGTGATGTTGACGTTGGTGTAGCGGTAGGAGTTGCTGCACTGGCTGGGGGTCGGGCCCTCTGGGCCGGAGGCCCCGCAGGTGTGGAAGATCCACTTTTTGGCTGTGTGAGGGATAGAGCAGAACGTGGTGAGGGATAGAGCAGGACATGGTGAGGGATAGAGCAGAACGTGGTGAGGGATAGAGCAGGACATGGGGAGGGATAGAGCAGAACGTGGTGAGGGATAGAGCAGGACATGGGGAGGGATAGAGCAGGACATGGGGAGGGATAGAGCAGGACATGGGGAGGGATAGAGCAGGACATGGGGAGGGATAGAGCAGAACGTGTTGAGGGATAGAGCAGAACGTGGTGAGGGATAGAGCAGAACGTGGTGAGGGATAGAGCAGGACATGGGGAGGGATAGAGCACAATATGTTGAGGGATAGAACATGACGCTATGGTACACACGTATGTAATCAAAAGCCGTCTTGGTTACACATTTACCCAAATAGGTTTGAGATCCCAGGCAATCAACTTTGTACTAAATTGTTAGCATCTTATCATGCAAACCTGCAATCATTCAGCCACATATACACGCATGCATGTGTGCACGCCTGCACACACATAATGAGATACCGGTGCGTGCCTGTGTCACTTTGCATCATAAACTGAAATACCCAAATGCCTCCTTTTTAAAGTTATTAAACACAGACAGATAAAAGACAGCCCTGCGTTGCTAAAGCATTATGTTTGAGCCTGTTTATTTTCCCCCTCACCAATCCGTGGCGCTCCACTTCCATGTAAATAAAGCCTCAGAATTCGTGGGGGGGGGGGGCTGTGAACAAACATATCTGTGCACAGCTGGAGGTCTTGACGCACACAGCACCCTAAACCACAACCCCCCCCAGATTCAAACTTAATAAATAAATAAATAGCCAAAGAAAGTGAGGAGATCACAGGTGACAAACATTCCTCCTCATTCCCAATGTAATCCCACGTGTAGCCGCTAATTGACATTCAATCCCCCGCAATTAACGTGAGATTAGTCTTGTCAGACCGTCTGTTTGCGCGTGTGCGTGTGTGTGTCCGTGATCGTGTCTTTGTGTGTGTGTGTGTGTGCATCGTCAGGGGAACACGGCTCCGCTCTATCTCCTCTCTCCCTCCCTGTGTCCCCTACCCTCCCTCCCTGCCTCTCTCTCTCCCCAAAACAATGCTTAGTAAAAGATGGATGCTTTTGCGGTGATGCTCATCATGTAGTTGAGTCCAAGGTTTAGTGGGGCTTGTCTAACACCGGGTAAAGTCAAAGTCATTACGAAAGCCGAGCAACTTCCAGCTGCAACGGTTCCCTGACTGCATCTGCATTGTCTTCCATGACAATTACATCTTGCCCACTTGCAGTCGGCCACGAATGACAACGATAAGTCCTCTTCAGCCATTATTAGTGCAAAAAGCCTTCTATGCCGATGTAACAAGGTCCATGCCGCACTCCGCCTCGGTGGCTTTTCTGGGCTCCACCAGACAAGGACACAGGTTGGTGATGTTTGGAGCCGTGTAATTGTACGGTTGGCAGATAATGATACATGACCTGGTGCTCCATGTTGCCATGCAGGAGAACTCCCTCTGAGTGTGCGGTTGGTGATGGCTGGTCTAACCTGTGCACACTGAATGCTCAATGAGTAACAGGTGTGCAGCCTGTCTGTCCATCAGTCTGACTCTAAGCCAGGTGAGGGTTAGGGTCCACACACATGCCGGTTTTATTTAGAAGATATTCGAGGCTCAGAGGGACCAAACCTTGACTGGCATTTGGTCGAGGCTCGCGTGATATGACCCTGCCAAGTAAAACAGAAGTGTCTGACTGAAAACAGGATGGCTAGAGAAGGAAAAATGTTCAGCTCTGGAAAGAAAATGGTCAGTATAACACAGTATATAGGGGGATGAATCGAATGGCCACAGTATATAACAGTTGCCATTCGATATGTAGTTCACTTGGGTAAGGCGATTTAATGTCTGTCTGGAGCCTTTCCAAACTGAGCACGGCAAAACAAACAGAAAAGCAGGCATAGAAAGAAAATGCTTCTTTTATTCACCCAGCTCCAAGCAGCATGCTCCTTCAAAATGGTTATAGATGGCCAGTACAAGATGTGGCAGATAAGGTAGCCATGGAAACCAGAATAAAAGATACCACTAATGCTAGGATTGGCATTATCAATTTTTAAACCCAATTACTTTCTTTGATAAATATTGGAAGAGGACGCCTCAAATCCTTCAAGTGTTGCATTACAAGATTTGGATTAATCCTGATTTCAATATCGCGGGTTTATTATAACCTTGACGATCACATCATTTCACTTTTTTTAAAGAGTAAAGACCGTGTATGTATCTGAGAAACACTTTCAGTATATAAACAGCTGAAGCTTGTCTCTGCCAAACAACAACCACCGTGCCAATTGCGGGACAACATTCAAGTACTTTGTTTAGTATAAGTATGGTGGTCAATAGAAAGCCCCTCAAGTGATGGTTTGCTAAAATAGCACTTTACAATTCTAACAACATGTGCTGTTACAATGTGTGTCCATTGCTCCGTCCAAGCATTACAATAATACCCACATGTGGCTCTTCTGGCTTTAATACTAACAAGATCACAGGACCAAACTCAAAACACAACCAAAATGCTTTGAGGCAGATGCTTTGACTGCAAAATCCTTAAGCCTTATTGTGCTGTTGTGCTGTGGCATAGTATTATTATGGATGTTCAGTCGGTTTCCGTTCAAATTGGGTCTTGTTGGTCTCTTTTGACTCGTAGTAGCAGCATACCCACTGAAACCCGCAATTGGCACTCGTGTTCAAACTTCGAATTTCTACAATATTAATTTCAATAGCTGGCACACACAACCCACGCAAAGAGTCGAGAAGATATGGGCATCCCTGATGGCGGATTCAGATGTTCGACATTATTATGACATCTGGAGCGAGACTGCACAGCGGCAGAGACAGAAACGAGAAAGTGCAAGGGGCCAAGTTATGCAATGTTTCCGATTTTGTGACGGATGTATTCTTAGTAAAGAACTTATGATGCTCAAGTGCAAGATGGAGGTTTAACATGAACATTTCAACAAATGTATTTCTACAGTGGGCAATCTACCACACACATTTGAATTTAAACTTTGTCTGACAATGTTGTTGTCTGACAGGATGTTCTGCTTGTCTTGCCACTGGCTATGGATGAAGATTTGGCCGAGGAGTGATACCGTCAAGCCATGCTGTCATTCTAGTGATCTGTCCTCTAGATCCCAGATGAATGCTCAGCCATATATCATTTGCTGTGGTTCCGCTAATGGGTTGTTTCCAGTTGAGATCCTTCCCATGTAAAGTGCATCGCAAGATCCCCACCCCGAGCCACATGATTGGTTGAAATCCATTTCCTGTTCACCCAGATTCGAGCTTGTCTGCCTATCACATTTGGGATATTCATCTAAACTCAGATTTGTGTGACTAATTCGTCCCAAATTCCCCATGTATCTAGGCCTATTGTGGAAGGCTCAGCCTCACGACAACCAAACACATGGAGCCCCAAAGAAACACGCGTTCGTCATACTCACCCTATTTTACTCCTCATGTATTTCTTACATCTCGTTCAGAGACAGTTGTTCTCCATGGGCTGCCCATTAGAGCAATTGATCAAGGCCAGGACAGTGCACAGACGAACGGATTCACCCGCTGAATGGGAGCCGTATGGACCCATCAGGCCACAATTAATTACACTCTCTGTTTTAGCAGGGTTCCACTTATCAGTCCCCTATCAGTGTCCTTCCTACTGACTATAACCCCCCCAACACACACACACACACACACACACACACACACACACACACACACACACACACACACACACACACACACACACACACACACACACACACACACACACATAAACACACACACACACACGTTCAGAAAGCAACAGCGGATTGTCGACGGATTGTCGCCGGACCACCACTTGTGAAACATGTGAACAATGCGGCGCCGACACGCGTTCTGACGCTCCCCTGTGGTCATTAGCGTTGCCTTAATGGCCGAGGAGGATTCTCATCCATGGAGATCTGTGGGAGCAGTAAACAGACATCTGCTGTCAATTACTTTTGAGAGCCAATCGGATCGCCTCAATCACCGGCCCTTCTGTCTTTTGATTTGATTGCAATTACCCCCCCCCCCGCCCCCACAAAAAAAACAATAAAGACATAAATTGGAACTTTGATTTGTTTATGCTCTTTTATTAGGTTGCATCAGGAATTTGTAATAAGAAGTCGATCACCTGAATAGCAAGCACTTCATTCTGCATTCAAAGGACTGCCTTCCATAACTTTGTGGACCTTACTCTCTAATTTTCACTATAAAGTTGACGGTGTTTTGTTAATTTTTCACACCGCTGGCATCTGGTCTGAGAGTGAGGCTGAACAACTTTGAAGATGAATTATTTTTATGTCGCCGCCTCCCACAGCAGACGGTGGTGTCACTGAGTAGAACACAGAGAGACAGTGGTGTGCCTAAACACACACGCACAACATGGTGTGCGTGTGCACGCGTGTGTGTGTCCGTGTGGGTGTGTGTGTGTGGCTCAAACCTGGTTTTGAGGTTAGCGACGCGTTGCTTTTCCATCAGCAAAGGTAATCACAGAGAGTGCGAACCCAGCTCATCTTAGGGGCAACCCCCCTATACCTCGCCTTACACCATCCATACCCCCCCCCTCGCCCACCGCTAAAGTCAGCTGATGAGTCAGCAGTGACAGGTGGCGGGGGTCTGTGTGTGTGTGGGGGGGGTGGGGGGTGGGGGGGCGGGCTTTCTAATACAATGGTGAGAAATGAAAAGTGCACGGACGCCCCGGAGAGACGGCGCGACCGCCTCCCGCGTAACGAGATGAAATGGGAAAATAGAAGAAAGGGGAGAGACGGAACGGAAAGAAAGAGAAACGTAAGGAAAAACAGGACGAATGAAAAGAGAGACAGACAGAAAGGAAGAAAGACAAAGAGAAAAAGGGAGAGAAAGAAAGAAAGAAAGAGAAAGAAAAAAAGACAGACAGAGAAAGAAAGAATGACAGACAGAGAAAGAAAGAATGAAATACAGGAAAGAAAGAAAAGAGAAAGAGAAAGAAAGAAAAACAGGAAAGACAAAGAAATAAAGAGAAAGAAATAAAGAAATACAGGAAAGAAAAAAAAGAGAAAGAGAAAGAAAGAAAGAAAAACAGGAAAGACAGAAAGAAAGAAAGAGAAAGGAAGAAAGAAATACAGGAAAGAAAGAAAGAAATACAGGAAAGAAAGAAAGAAAGAAAGAAAGAAAGAAAGAAAGAAAGAAAGAAAGAAAGAAAGAAAGAAAGAATCACAGGTAAGGAGGAAACACAGAAAACACTTAAACACCAAACCAGGCCATAAACAGACACATAAACAACAGTGTGAGGTGGACCCCCGGGGGGGGAGGTGAGGACGGGCTGAGGGCGGCGGCGTGAGGGTGTGGTCGACAGACGCCGCGCTGCCGCGCTGCAAACCCATACAAGCTGAGACAGATGCATTTTGTTCGACCATTTGTTGGAGTTGGTGTGGGTGGGGCGGCGCCGGAGAGGGTAAAAAAGAGTGAAAGGGTTTGGAAAGACACGGCGGGCCGGGGGAGGGAGAGGCGGAGGGGGGGGGAGGGAGGGAGCGCTGAAGGGCGAGGGAGGCGGTGAGGCGGGGCGGCTGTGTCAGCGGGGGAGACATCGCGGGGTTAATCATTGAGTGTGTCGGGCTGAGGGAGGAGAGGAGGAGGAGGAGGGGGGGGGGGGGGGGGGGGGTGGGACGGTTAGAGTGACAGGTCCGTTGAGATGAGCACCCCCCCAACCCCCCCCCCCTCCCCCCCTCTCTCCTCCATCCAGATACCCTCATCAGGGCCCGGCCCAGGCGTCTCCCTGCCAGCTCAGAGCCGTCAAGCGAGCCGTCTGCCAGAAGGGCAGCAAGGGAGAGGGGAGGGGAGGAGGGGAGGGGAGAGAGAGGGGAGAGGAGGAGGGGGGAGGGGAGGAGGGGGAAGTAGAAGAGAGGAGGGGAGAGAGAGGGGAGGGGAGGAGATAGAGGAGAGGAGGGGAGGAGGAGAGGAGAGGAGAGGAGAGGAGAGGAGAGGGGAAGGGAGGGAGGAGAGGAGAGAGATGGATGATGAGATGAGCGAGAGGACAGGAGAGGAGAGAGAGAGAGGTGGAGAGGAGATAGAGGAGAAGGAGTAGGGGAGGAGAGGAGATAGAGGAGAGGAGGGGAGAGAGAGGGTGAGGAGGGGAGAGAGAGGGGGGAGAGAAGATAGAGGACAGGAGAGGAGAGAGGGGGGAGTGGAGAGAAAACTGGAGAGGAGAGGAGCGTAGAGGAGAGGAGCGGAGAGGAACGGATAGGAGAGAGAGGAGGGAAGGAGAAGACTGGAGAGGACAGGAGAGGACAGGAGAGGATGGAGATCTGTGGCGGATGTTAAAGAGCCTTGGGGCTGGCTTTGAACACGGTGCCACCACGCTCGGGACAGTCCCCCTCCCACTTAATATCTATGGTCATCAAAATGGAGCGAGAGAGCTGAGATCTCAAAGTTCCATTACCCCTCTCTCTCGCTCTCTGGTGATCGAAGCCTCTGCTGTCTATGCTGGAACTTTGCTGAGGTAATACCTGTGTAAGCACGCAAAGTGTCAGACCTTTATTATTTTTGGATGCTGTACTCAGCGCTACTCACACAAACTAAACCCTTGTTCTGCAGAAGAGAGAAGATAACAATAATAATAATCATAATTAATAATAACAACAGTAACAATACTAATAGTTGATGAAAGCGTTTTTCTTCATCTCAAATTGACTAAGCTACAGTTCCTCGTCCCAAGTCCTATCCATCACCATCAGACCCATATAGTGATATTAAAAAGACGAACGACCTCCGCCTAACAGTAGAAACAATTCATAAGAATGACGATCGCTCAGTCGCGTCGCGCCACACGACATCGGTATCTGGGAGAGGTCTTCATCAGCGGCCGCCGGTGCTCTGGTGTCTGGCGGTTGATTGATGCGACGTCGTTGTGGTCGTGACTGTCTGTTCAGCGCTCTAACAATATCCAATTACAGTGGACGGCCAAACATTCCAATCATTCCCACTCCCCCCACCACCACCACCACCACCTCCTCCAACACAGACCACCCACCTACGATCCCTCCGCTGACAAACGCGACGAGGAGAGGCGGCGGACCAATCAATGTACCCTGATTAGACGAGAGTGACTGGAGACACAGACGCTCTATCAGACTCGATCAACAACACAAAGCGTTCCCTGAGCAGTGGGGAACCGGCTGGATTATGAGGCGGGTTGGGTGGGCGTTGCCGTGGTTAACACACCAGTTCAAATGGAGGGGTTGAGGCTGACTCACTACCCGGGGGAAGTGATTCACTGGGTGGCTTCTTCGCTGGTACGCCGCCGTCACCAGCCCGGGAGATGGCAAATAAGATATTGATGAATGCAATTAGCTATAATAACTCTCTCTCCTTGCATTCTCTCTCTCCCTCTCCCTCTCCCTCTCTCTCTCTCCTTGCATTCTCCCTCTCCCTCTCCCTCTACCTCTCCCTCTCTCCCTCTACCTCTCCCTCTCTCTCTCTCTCTCCCTCTCTCCCTCTACCTCTCTCTCTCTCTCTCCCTCTCACTGTCCTTCTCTCCTCTCACACTCCACCATACCCCCCCCCCCCCCCACTCTCTCTCTCTCATTTTTTTTCAATTCAATTCAAAAAGCTTTATTGGTATGAGAAATAAGCATTTACATTGCCAAAGCAGGTGAACAATAAAATAAAAAGGTCAGGTTTATGGTATAATATAAGCATAAAACGAATAGAAAATATATATACATATCTTATATACATCTCTCTCTCTCTCTCTCTCTCTCTCTCTCTCTCTCTCTGCTTGGTATATGTGTGAGCGTATGATACCACTTTTAAATAGGGCCTCTATAAATTGTGTTTCAACTGCAGAGCATGTCCAGCAGGCTCCAGGTACTGCTTATGTATTTTTGAGAGCAAACGTTTCGGTTTAATGCGTTGGGGAAATCCACATCTAATCTATAATTAAAATATGGAGAGAGCCTTTTGTTGCACCATTATTCTTTTGGGTTTGGATCACGCAGTGCAAAAAGAAAATACAGGAAAATCCACTTTGCCTTCAAATGATCCTGGCCGGGGCTTCTGTTTGTGTGTTGATAGGGGCAAATTGCTTTGATAAGGACTCATTTAGGCGTTATGCGAGGGTTTCAGATGCTGAGGCTCACCGCAATCACTATCTACTGCCCATTCCCGCTTAATTGATTCAGTCGCTGTGCACAACAATGAAATTCAGAATTACAAATGAAAGATGACCTTGTTTTGTTTTAACAATGGTTGCTTCTTCACAACCGCAGCATTAAAACATTTTCCCCTCACAGTTCCAGACTGAGAAACAAAAATACGCACACACAGAGCAACTCACCACCTCAGAGGATACAAAATAACACCATTCCTTGTTTTTAACATGTGCTTGGGTGAAACACATAGCTCCTCCTTCTCCGGTGGAATAAAGAAAAGGCTAAACCTCATCTTCAGCCTCTTTTGTAGCGTTTAAGGTGGGGGAAATGTCAAGTCTCTGTATCTGGCTCCACTGACATTCTCTGCAGACAAATTGGTGGGCTCTTACACTTCCAAACTGCCCGTCCTGCTCCATTTCCTGTCAGAGGAGGGCTCTCTGCGTCACCTGGACACAACGATTGGAGCACACTCCAGTAGGGGGCACACTCTGCTTACTGCAGTCGCTGTGCACACAGTGTGGCACGTCACGTGAGGGGCAACTGAATCATTAATGTCTGCATATGTCTATATGTGTGTGTGTGTGTGTGTGTGTGTGTGTGTCTGTGTGAGGGAGCGTGTGTCTGTCTGTGTGAGTGTGTGTGTACGTGTGAACATGCACAACTCTTTGTGTGTGTGCGTGTTTATGTATGTGCGGGCATACATGCACATCTTTTTGTGTGTATGGGTATATGTGTGTGTGTGGGCGTGAGAGTGCATATTTATGTCATGGGTGTGTTTGTGCCAGTGTGTGTGCGTCTGACACTGTGTTTATATTTGTGTGTGTGAATATGTGTGTGCATATGTGAGTGGATATGTATGCCTGTGTGAGGGTGCGTGTGTGAGTCTTGCAGTGCTTGTGTGAGTGGATGTTGTGTTTGATGTGAATGAAAAAGGCATGGAGTGAGTGTGATCAAGGGAGTTGAAAAACAACATATGGGGGAAAGAAAGGGGCTCAATAATGATGGAAAGCAAGCAAGCAAAAACAAAAGCAAACCGCTTTTTTCGAGGGGGAAAGCACTGATGTTACACTAAACTCGAGTTGCAATACTTCTGAGACCACATCTGAGAATAATACACAGAATACTACACAGCCTTTAGAACACACAACCAGCTCAAGGGAAAACTCACAGTCATCCGGAGGGAAGGGACGTCCAGGAGGGTTGCCATTGGACGGGGTGGTCGTCCTGATGTTCTGATTGGTTGGTCCGAGTGGCAGTCTCGCCGTGCTCGTGGCCACGGGTGGAAACTCGCCATTGGCTGAGAGAAAAAGAATACGCAAACATCACTTCTCCACTGACTTTATTGGGCTTCATCCCCATTCACACAGTAACAATTGTAACTGTTCAAGAATGATGTTTAAAGGATTTACACATGATGGGCATAAGTATACACCATTATAAAACATTCAACACACGCTGGGCGTTCCGCAAAGCTTTGGATGCTAGGTTGGGTGTTCAGAATATAGCCAGCCAACAGACACAGGGGTTCAGCGCTTTTAACTTGGTAAGGTTATGAAGTGAATAGGATACGCCGAGATATCTGTTCATTTTACTCATAATCGTACCAAGATTCATTATTGGGCATCCGAATGGGGAGTTTGCTGGGTTAGTCTTTCCTTGCCGTTAGCCTCTCTCATTGACTTGCAGATTTACAGTATCCTAGCTCCTGTTCATGTGAGGGTAATACACTTTAAATTCTGCATTTCTTTCAGCGACGGGCTTCGAGAGTTCACAGTCAACCCGGGTTACATTTGAAATAGTTTGAACTTGGAGCACAGTGCATCAAAGTGGAGATCCCGAGCTCTCCGCTACACCCAGGGAAATTTGGCAGTCGGAATACTTTGGCAACGAAGACGCTTAAAGCTCGTCATCGGATGACAACCAGGGGGTCTATAATCTTCCCCAATGGAAATGCACGGGGCAGGAGGGAAGCCCCCACCTCCTGTTCGACCATCAACCCTAGGTGGGATAGTGCATCCCGTCTAGGCCGCTTTCCTGGCAAGCTATCAAGCATCTTAAACAAAAAAAATATGCTGCTACTTGGAGACTGAGATCATACGCTAGAGTGGTTCTCTTTGAATCGGGTCCAATCAGCGCACCTCTCGTGGAGGGGTTTGATGATTGGGTTAAATTTGTTCCAAAATGTTTTTCAAATCCATTCATTCCTTAGAACGTAGCCGTTAGTTCCCCAATGACTTATTAAAAAGTGAGATAATTGGACGGGTGGATCTTCATTTCTCCTCCTTCTGAGTAGGTCAATGAAAAAGGATTTTAGAACCGGATTAAAGAAGGAACAGCCATTTGGTTATTTTAGGATATCTTCAGCAATATCTTACATTGTTTTCACATAATCCCATTCTTGGATGAGGTTTTTGCACTCCTAGAGAGTAGAATACAACTCAATTATTAGAATGGTATCATACCAGGAGTAGTAGCGTTGTTTCAGAGGAAACAAAACATAACTTTTTCAACATGTTCCCAGGCATTAATTATGAATTCAGGCTGGACCAACAATTTCCTTTCACAGATCAACAGATCATGCGTCTCTACTCTTGGTTTCCATGGCGAGGCAAGGGATGTTTAGAACGGTTACTGAGAGTCTCGTTGGCATTTGACCTTGTGAAATGTAATGCAAAATCCATCCCGCCCACCCCCCACAAAACACAACCTTAAATGATCGTATTGTGCCCACAGACTGTTACACATGTGGAAATGTTTCACCCATTGGTTCACATGACTGTTTTTAGGCAGTAGACTTCCTTTCTACGGACGGCTTTGTTCAACATTTCTGCCACTGGCAGCGGAAGTGATCCATATTTGGCACATTGAGTGCGGGAATTGAATGGCTGCCTTGTCTCTGGCCAAAAATAATTCCTATTAAATCCTTGAATATTACCACCACAAACCACCGTACAGGCATTGCTGCAGCTTGGTTGTGCCTCGTGATAGTGAAAGTGTCCGCTGCAACTCGCTGACTGTAGTATGTGGAAAATTCATTGGCGGTCAACAAGTTATTTTTCCGTTGCTTTTGTTGAGCAGATAGCACTAGACATCGGAGCGAAGGGTATAACGAGGAGAACGATCGCTCTCAGCTCTTGTTCCCCTGATGTTGTGGATGCCCAAAGCTTTCATCCACTCCGCCGACAACAACCAGACCGGCAGTACTGACTTCATGTGCTGTGTAATTTCAAAGGTCGACCCATTGAAAATTTGCAGCCGACCGATCTATGTCTATAATAACGCGCCAGATAAAAATATATCAAGGATGAAATTTAAGAGAAGAATAAGCATTTATGCCAATGAAATGGAATGGAATAAATTGGATCAATATCTCGAAAAATAAAGTGGTCCATTCTGGGATTATCCTATTCCTAATGGGTTTAACTTTATCATGAACACCAAGGCCATTCAATATTTAAAGCAAAAAAAAAATGAAACCGGCAAATAAGGTGTGCCATTAGGCAAAGGCTAAGCGTTTCATGTGAAGCTCTAGACTCTCTATTGTTGTTGAGCAGAACGGCATCAAAGAAATCCGAAAAACACTCCAAACTTCAGTGGTCTAGTCGAGTTCCCCGTAGCAAACATCTAACAGACATCAGTTGGATATCAGACTTCATAGCCTGCCTTCCTCCATGGCAGGGGGTAAAATCAGAGCGCTCCTGTTTGAGACACCCAGCAGAGTGTGCATGAGACTGCAGACAGAGTTGCTACAGAGTCCATATCTGACATCTCTCCGAATACGGGAGACAAAGACGAGCTCCCATAATTGTAAATTGTTGAAAATTCACAGTGCTTAATTTCTATTATGCTGTTAAACCACTGTGCCCGAAAGCCCCATGACCCATGTATATACACACACACACACACACACACACACACACACACACACACACACACACACACACACACACACACACACACACACACACACACACACACACACAAAAGGATATAAAAGAACTGACATTTACATGAATGCTTCTCAAAAAAAACTGCTCCACAGCCTTCTGGGTAAATGCTTTAATCATTATTTCTAATTTTACCATAGAGAATGGGGATAATAGCATTTTTGCCTTGAGCCATTAAGCCATTACAGTTGAGCATGGTCATTGCAGTGCCCTTGCCTGCAAACTTTTACAGAGGCAGTGGACTGCTTCTATCCCAGCTTGCAGGTAAAAAATGCATTGCGCCCTAAAACTTGCCACCAGCCGAAATCAATAGTTCATTCAGTGCCTTATGAGTCTCAACTACACACACAGGCACACGCACACACACAGGCACACGCACACACACAGGCACTCACACACACACACACACACACACACACACACACACACACACACACACACACACACACACACACACACACACACACACACACACACACACACTATTTGGGACCAATAATGATTTTATGCTCAGTTTCGAATGCAGTGTCATATACGATATGAAGTGCGAGACGTCACGGAAAGCCCTCTACAGAATACCATCTCTCTCCAGAGTCCCCTGAGCTCTAACTGCAACGGGGGCTTTGGTAAATCACTTCAATTACTTTTATTTTCTCCCTCCCCTCTCTCCCTATGTTATTGACAGAGCTGATAATAGGTCCAGAGTGCACATTATGACCATCCCAGCCGGCGGAGACCTTGCTGCTAGTGCCAACAGTGAAAAGGCCAGGCCATGATACACAACACGCTGGTGGTGTGCTGCAGCCCAGTAGTCAAGGCCTTGGCCGGCCCTCTACTGTACCGACGGGCCAGCAGGTCAGGGATGCTGTGTCTTCAATGCTCCAGGCCTTGGGTGTCCCTGTAAGTTAGCCTGGCTGCTGCTGCCGTATCAGAGAGGTCTGCCACCGTGGAATTGCCTCAACTACGGGCAGGAGAAGCACAACCCTGCACACGCACGCACGCACGCACGCACACGCACACACACACACACACACACACACACACACACACACACACACACACAACATATGTGAAGGTACAGAGCTACAGACAAACACACTCACAAATAAATATATAAATATACACACACAAACAAACACATGCAGCAAATTCACACACACACACACACACACACACACACACACACACACACACACACACACACACACACACACACACACACACACACACACACACACACACACACACACACACACACACACAAAAATAAAAACGTTGTCGTGAATGAGTGCATACACATGCATCGCACACGTACATTCTCACACATACTGACAGACACACACACACAAACACGTGGTCAATCCCCACTCCCAGACACACTTAACTACACACACACACACACACACACACACACACACACACACACACACACACACACACACACACACAATATCCTTTCTCAGGATAAAAAACAGATGTTCAATTACAACTCAACCTACTTGCTAATGACAGCCAGAGTGTTACCGCGGTTCAGCTAGCTAGTTGATTAAGGCCAAGACATACTTTTACACCCGATTAATTAGCATTGTTCAATCTGAATTTCTTAACACCCTCCGATTCAGGACATGAAAATACTAATCGTAGGAATAAAATGGCAGAAATGTAGCCCAATAGCACACATTAGATTGCGTCCCACGCTATTTTACTGATGCAATAGCTGATCACGTGCCCCATATATCTGCACGTATTACCAACAGGGAAAGTGGGCTAGGAAGTCATTGCATATGGATGAGCATGTATGAGCCTGTCGACCAAGCTCACTAGGAACAAACATGCATCGACTGCCAAAGATTAGGCAACACAGCGACAAATGCAAATGCACCCAGCCCCCCAAAACAAGGGGGGGAGGTATGCATTTAGTGAAATCTGTTTTTGTCTGCCTCACTGTTTATTTTTTTACATATTGCTTTTCGCCCAACAAATCCAATTACTCCATCGTAAAATGCTATTTTGGGCAAAGGGAAGCCAAGCCAGGGACATACATTGATGGTGGAACACAAAAAGGCTAGAACCTTCATCTTTTTATCACTATTAATAAGGCCCACACATCTAAGGGCAGATAATGAGGCCAGTGCTCAAGGAAGAAGTTTCAAAGACCAAGCCTATCCCACTATGCTAACCTAGCCATCCACTCCTGGTTGGTTCATTGTCTCACGAAGACAGACACGTCTATGATTACACTAACCTACCTAAAAACTGCCTGCAATGAATCCGTTGAGTTTGTTCCGACACAGAAGTGGAAGAAGGCACAAGAGAGAGCAAAAAGTGAAAAACGTCATGTGACACTGACAACAAGAACAAGGCCTTTTTGCGGGGGCGTGTTTTCCCTTTGCAACGTATGACAGAGTCATAAGTCTCCGGGATCCTTCATGCTAAAAGACGATCAGCGATCACTCCCGGTGCAGCAATGGATGGCTTCCACCGCGGCTCCCCGGCTCCGTCTGTGTCTACGTCAACACAGGCCCCTGGATGGATGGTCGTGATATAGTGTGACAGTGTCAAGCGTGGCTTGCGGTAATGATACCTGCCTTGGATTAAAAGGCTTGCCAAAAAGAAAGCGACGCAATAAATGGGTTTGCTCAAGTGCTCTTGTGTCGTCGTTGCCAAGAAAGGGAACATAACACAGAAAATGGGCTCTGTATATCTAGTGGAGGGAAAATGTCACTCCGAATAAATCCAGCGGCCCGTTCCATTCTGATTGTGACTACAGTCTGGTCTGTACAACACAGTTCCTTGAATGATATACATGCAATTTCTCTAGGTTTGAATATTATATATACACACACTATGCAACCTAACGTTTAATCTACTTGCAGTCTGGGTGAGTCATTGGAGCTCGGTCTATTAGTCATTGATTTGCTCGTCTTTAATGATCACATCTGCTCCAGCTCCTCTCCAAGATGCACTTTGGTAACGGCAGCCATCCGACCGCCTGTTCTAATCACAGTTCATCACAGTGTGTGTGTGTGTGTGTGTGTGTGTGTGTGTGTGTGTGTGTGTGTGTGTGTGTCTAAACTACATAAAGAGGATTGTCAGATGTTTCATCGTCTTGATGTCAGACATGGCTAAAGTTTCAAACACCCAGAATTAGTAGGAGGGCAGAAAACTAACTTAAACTCTGTACTCTATGTCAAATTTAGAGTTTAGGGTTAGAGTTAGAATCTATATTATAACTTGTCACTAAATCAACCACACACTCTAGTACATTCTATATATACAGTATAAGAAAACACTAGTCCCTTTAGTGAGTGTGTAGATGCGTAATTGCTGTACTCACAGGCCAGGAAACAGTCCATGCTGAAGGAGATGTTGTCAAGGGAAATGGCCGAACCGGGACCTGGACCATCTTCAGTACTGAACTGTAGCCAGAACCTGCAGGGAGACCATATATATATAGCCATATTGAACACATTGAACAACAGTAGCCTCTAGACTACCGCCTTTAGAAGACAGGGAACAACGGGGAGATGGGGCTGCTTTGGTTAATTTGGCTGCTTTTGATAAACTAGTAGCTATAGTGATTGACTCGCTTCCAAGTTATCCGGAAACACAAATCATTCTTTGATTGGGGGGGACATATGCCACATTACGTGGGTTCCAAAAATGGGATTCGGAAGCGAGTTTCAGCCCAGGTCTACATGCTGTAGACCTGGTGATAACCGGAACATGGTATACCATCAGGAGGCAGAGTACGGAACAGCGTGTGTCTGCATGCTACATTTCTTTTATGTTATGCTAGTTTGTCTTTTTAAATATAAATGATAGCTAAGAGGCACAACAGAACATCATTTGTTCACGCACATTCTGTGAGGCGGAAAGGGTCCCCAACGAGCCACCAAACAAGAAAAAGAGGGAGAAAAACCCATCAGGAAGACTGCTCTACCACAGTCTTTGGTTTGTGATTATTGTTACATCATGGTAAAGCTAGGTGTTGTAATAAGATGTTTGTGTGCTAGGGATGTCAGTGGCATCATGTATCAGACAGACACGTGGGTGGAGATGTGGACGTTCCAATTATAATCACAAACAAAGATCATTACATAAAAGAGAGAGAGAGAGAGAGAGAGAGAGAGAGAGAGAGAGAGAGAGAGAGAGAAGAAGGGTGTATTAGCTATGCATGGATGACCTGAGAGAGACACTTAAGTAACGCAATTGCCAGATTGGAATGTGTGTAGGATTCAACACTTTCATGTCTTTCTTTTTTTTAACTCGTCTTCTGCATTGTCTTGCAAAAAGGGCAAGCAAGGGCCCTAGCTAATGAGCAGGAAGGGAGGAGGATAAGTAGAGGCTTGTGCATTGATTTATCTTGTTCTTCTTCTTGGGAACCAGTGGTACAGCTGTACAAAGGCCTCCAAACACACACACACAGACACACACATTGGCCCCTGTGCAACTGAGGTCGGGGGCCGTGTGGGATTCATTAACTGTGTTGCGCGGTGAGGGCGTGTTTGCATAGGATTGAAATATAAATTGCGAAAATATTGGGAGGGGGGGGGGGGGGAGAGAGTAGCTGTAAAGGCTTTCACTCTGCACCATTATACACATATGTGCTGAGCTATGTTGTGTTTATAGGAAATAATCAATACAACAAGGCATGTTTTATTGCGCATGTTTGGAAAATGTGCTGCCCATAACAATACAAGTTAATCAAAATACTTCACATTCACATCCAGGATCATATTCATAGAAACATCTATACATTGAGGAACATATTGAGTGTGATTGTTTGTTTTTGCATGCGTGTGTGTGTTTGTGCATATCGGTGTGCGTGCTTGTTTGTGCCCATGTGTGTGCGAATACGTGCTAAGAGAGTTTGTGTTTTAGAGTGTGGGAGTCTGGTTGTGTTGCTATGCGGGGGTCTTAGTGTGTGTGTGTGGGTGGATGTACGTGCATGCACGTCTGCGCATGTGCCCACGTGTGTATGCAAGGTTTGTGAAATTGTGTGGGTCGATGCATTGCTATGTGGATGTCTGAGTGTGTGTGCGTGCATGTGTGTACGACGTGCATGTGTGAACTTGCGTTTTCAATGCATGTGTGTGCACGTGCGTGTTCACAACTCAGTGAGTGGCCTGAGTGAACCATTTGCCGTACCAGTCTGCCAGTCCATAGAGCGGGAGGGCAACTTGCTTCCAGCCCCTCTCTGATCTCAGCTCACTAGTGGAGCGCCACAGGGGCAGGTCCTCCTGGCCTGTGGTGTTCTGCACCATCCAGAGGGACAGCGCCCCCTTCTGCTGCCCTCCGGAACACAGCCAGAAGCGCACCTGTCGTTGGCAGCAGAAAACACTGCAGTCAATGTTTGTAAGGAAACAAGAAGAGATGAAGACTGTGTATGCCTGTAAATATATAAGCCAAAGCTTTATTACAATCTGTTCGACAGCACGGAGCGGTAGAAAGTAGTTCGGGTCAATTTAATGTTAAATGAGTCTTTTGTTTTCTATTGACTTCTGAGGCGGATCCTTCCCAAAAATCATTAACATGCTAAATACTTCAATTAATCCAGTTAAACTGGCCAACTGCGGCCGGTGTTATGTCTGCTGTATAGACCCGATGCCTCCCCCTTTTTCTGCCTCGTGAAATGAGGAGAAAGGGAGCAACGGCACCGCATGCATCTCAGTCAAGGTGTTGATGCATTTCACAACAGGCTCCGTGGCAATCAGTTAGCAGCCATCTGCCCAAGTGTAATTATTAAAAGATCAATTCAAATGCCATTCAAAAGCCCCCCTTTTGTTTGATATATATTCCTCTCGCCCCAGATTGATGGTTTTGACGATTTGTCTGCCTGAGCCGCTTCAGTCGGCTGCGGCGTGTGGCTGGGAATATCTTTTATCTGGACGGATGGGATGGTTTTGTGTCCCCGCCTAAATCCGAGAAAGGAATAGTCACAGAGGGGAAGAGAGCCAACTCTGCATTTTAAAGCGAGCTAACCCAACCCTAACCAACCCTGCTGCCCATCTCCTGTCTGCTTTTTTTATGTGTGAGATTTGAAATGACTTTTGAAAGTCGAATTTGTCCTTTTTTATCCTACTTTAACAGTGGTTTAAGGAACAACCATGCCACCAAATAACAACCAAGTATCCTTCACGCTAGCAAAGTGGCTACCAGCAGTTAGCCAAGCAGCCAATTGACCTCAACTAGGACGTCTAGCTACCACTGAGCGTATTGTATTCGTAGGGTCGGCCCTGTAGCATTTATTTGCTAGTGATCACTCTCTGGCAAACGGTTGTGGTGGTGGATAATCCTTATCATCGCCAAGGCAACCACATGTGTTAAGCATCAAGATAATGGACGCGGCAGCAGTGCCATGACATGAAAGTGGACATGATTCCTAAGCTAATACCCTGAAGCCGCTATCGCTGTCACCGAGCGAGCAGGATTCGATCGGGCGGCTGCATGTAGGAGGAGGGCTTTAGGGGCGTTAATCTGGAATCAGCGCTCACCTCTGGCTGCATGCCAGGAAGCTGCCGGCAAAACGCCACGGAGCAAAATTGTCACATATCAGGCCTTAGGAAAATGCTTCTGGGCACATTCTGAATTCACAGTTTAATAAACCGTTTGAATTCAAACGTACACAGTTTGATTCAGGATGATTTTCACATCAATAAAAATGTTGTTGATTTGAATGTTTTTCCTTTTTATACGGTTAACAACTCGCTGTTTTAGAATCTCTTTCCTCGGATCATTTGTTGCATCAGATTTTGTCGAACTACGTTTTTGTTAGCTTTGTTTACTCTTCTCTTTTATATATATTTACTCCTGGCATCCCCCACCCTGACTGGTCTGTATTCTCATTAAACCCTTACCGCACTGTAACTCTCCTATCTACTATAGTCACTACTTAATCACCCACTTAAGTACCTCCTACTAACCTATACAATGCATAAGGCCCAAAGGAGTCAGCGTGAGGCATGTTATCTTAATGACTCCCTGATCCCCCCCCCCCAAGCTCTGGAACTAGATCAGCCCGAGTGACCTCGGAGGGGTCTATCCTTCAACAGAGATGGGAGATACCGGGGGGGGGGAGCTGGTCAATTAAATTCCCTGACCGACGGTCAGTGCTTCTGAGCAGGCCGTGATGACTTCTGGACATCTGATTTAGACGGCACTGTCTCGCTGCACAATGCCATGATTTGCCCCATTGATTCAAAGTCACCTTGTCCTATGTGGTCGGGACGGCCGGCCTTCAATGGCTGAGCACGTACTCCTTTTATGAATACGCATCAATACGCACCGGTAGGAAAAAAGGTATGCCTATGTATAAATCAATTAGTTTGTGCCACATTACTTTGTTGCTTAGCCTGACGAACAGCTCGTATAAGTCCAGAGTTGACGTGCGCACAGGCAGTGGGTGTGTGCGTTTGTGTGCGTTTGTGAGGACGCGTGCGTGCACGTGAAGGACACGGTGACGGGTGGGGTGCTTACTATGCACGGCGAGTTCCTCAGCGGCGGTGGGAAGAGAGGGCTTCTCAATAGTTCCGAGCCGTGTTGACCTTTGGACTGGCCTCCTTCAACACTGAACGCAGCCCCTTTTGACAGCCGCGGGATACACACACACACAGATCCAATCACACACACACACACATATCCAAACACACACAAACACACACACACATGCACATACACACGAACAGATCCAAATAGACACACACACACGCACACACACACACACACACATTCACCCTCCGATATAGATCCACACACACACGCACACAGATCAAATCACATCCACCCAGATCCACACATACACACACACACACACACACAAGCACGCACACACACACACACACACACACACACACACACACACACACACACACACACACACACACACACACACACACACACACACACACACACACACACACAAATGTTATTGTTGCAATGATGAAAACCTCGCCAAAAGTTTCTACTGAAAAGTTTGGACTTGTCATTATTTCAGAACACATTAGGCTAGAGTAACACATATTGTATTGGTATAGCACCACTATATTTTGTTTAGCATATTTCTGCTGAGAAAAATATAAAATCATTCAAATGTGCTCTGGCGAAGAGAATATGATTTAATAATAATAAAATTAGATAAAAATGAGATACAACAATGCAGAATGCTTTTTAAATATAACTTGTTAACTCGGATATGCGCAGCTGTCTATCCGGATTTATTGGAAGCTAAACCATAACGGAAGAATGGCGAAACTTCTACAACCGCATTGAAAGACGAGGTTCAACCTTTTTATTGATTTAACCCTAGTCTCACAAACCACTTTAGATAAAGTCTTAATTCTGATAGCAGACCAGTTGTTGCTGGATATTGTTGGTATATGTGAGCACATGATTAGCCAACACAAACTCGGCCGGCAGTAGTATATTTCCAAAAAAAAAGATGTTTAGGTTTCAAATGAACACAGTAATCCATTCCCCCTCTGTAAGCTCTATCTACTTTTCTTTATTAGAATATCCCCGTAACCAAACAGGAAACAAGGCGTCACCCCGCCCATCAACGTCCTGGTTCCCGACCCAGACTCTGTGTCGTCTCCCCCCCAGCGGAATTTCTGCTGCAACATAGCAGGACTTCTGGATCCAAAATGAATCCAACCCAAACAAGGCTGATGTGTAAAGCAGCACCATCTGCTTGAAAAGACAACCCTGCCCAATCGGACACAAGGTTACAAATATTGTGGCTTGGCTTGAGTTGGATCCGAGATAACCCCTCCACCGTTCTCACGATTATACATGTCATACTAAGCATATGCCCCGTTCGACCATCATTTAACCTTCTGCAGATGTTTTACAAAAAGAAAAGAGATAAAAATCGATAGTCTGATTCAATCCGTTGGACAGAACCCATGCAGCACACAAAGGGAAGGGTGAGGATAAGAGCCAGGGCTGCACCTGATGATGGGCAGCTGAGCCTGGAAGGCTTGACTGGAGTCTGCAGCCGTCTCCAAGTGGCACCGCGACCTGTCACAGACCGCCAGCCGCAGTCTTCATCCTCGAAGGAGCAGTAGCTACCATTGAGGAAGCGACCTAGAGAAGCCAGGAGGCAAGGGGAGAGAGAGAGGGAGACAGAAGGCAAGGAGAGAGAGTGTGTGAGAGAGAGAGTGAGAGAGAGAGAGAGAGTGAGAGTGAGAGAGCGAGAGAGAGAGAGAGGGAGAAACAGATTGCAAGGTTGGAGGAATAAATAATTAAAACACAGAGATAACACCAGAATGCAAGGAGAGAGAGAGCGCGAGAGAGAGAGAGAGAGAGAGAGAGAGAGAGAGAGAGAGAGAGAGAGAGAGAGAGAGAGAGAGAGAGAGAGAGAGAGAGAGACACACACAAAGACAGACAGGGGGGAAGGAGGGAGGGAAGAAAGAGTTTTAATTGAAACAAATACAACTTTCCAAGAATTTAGAATGAGAGTAATAGAGGGAGGGAGAGAGACGCTCCGGAGAGGAGAACAGAGGATGATAAAACGGGAGGCGTAATCGCCGGACAGAGCCAGCAGGAGACGGGATGGGGGAGGTGGGGGGAGGGAGGGAGGGAGGGTAGGAGGGAGTGAGAGGTGGTGGTAGGAGGCGGTGTGTGTGCGCAGTGGAGGGTGTCAAGAGAAGGGAGAGAGGGATGGAGCGATGTCTGACAGCCACCCCAGGGTGCAAAAGGGCTCACAAGCTGTGATAGGCGCGTGTGTGAGTGTGTGTGTGATGTGGGAGTGGGATGTTTGAAGTTTCTGAATGACAGTGAAAAGGATGAATCTGGAGAGGAGAGCGTGAGCAACCAGGAGCTGGTTATGCGGTAATAGTCGGTGGGAGTTTGTGTACGTTAGTGTTTGTGTGTGAGCGCGTGCGTGCGTGCGTGCGTGCGTGCGTGCGTGAGATTGCATAGGTTGGTTGGGACAGGCTGTGATCTGTATGTGAAGCGATCGGACGAGGGGGGGAGGGGAAGGAAAGAAGGAGGGAGGAGGGAGAAGGTGCTCTGAAAGGCCCCTAGAGATAGGTAAGCAGAGGGGTTGCATGAAAGCCGCGACAGGGGATCGGACGTGTGCATGCTTTCTTAGGGATGGCAGGCGGCCAAAGCGCCGACCCTGCCCGCTGACCGCTCATCTGTCCCTCCGAATCATCTTGGCCACTTACTGCATCTGGGCCGGTGCACTGACAAATGCAGCCTTCTGCCGGGACTAAGAGTAGCCAAACCGCGGCGAGAGAAGGTCAGCGTGGTTAATGGAGGTTAAATGGAGGCTGCAGTTATGCCTGAAGTTCTGCTCATGGAAAACGTCATGGAACCAAATGAAACTCTAGTTGGACAGAGCTCGTTAAATACAGGTCTTACTTAAGGTAAAGTTGAAGGAAACAAGGTATATAGAGATATATGCGGATATATAGAAACAAGCAAACAAAATGGGAAAGAAAGAAAGAAAGACCCTCAGACAAAAACCAGGTGGAGAAATAAAAGCCTTCTCGTGAGTCACTGTTCTTGTTCCACACATGAACACGGTAGTTCCGACCTTATTTGGCCCGTGACCCAATTTCTCAACTAAATGTTTGCGACCCCCAGATTAACTTTGTGCATCTGCCTTCACCCAACAGTTTGAACCCAATCAACACGCCCCTCTAACATCAATCTCCTGGAGAACGCAATCAATTCGCTCTACTTCACACTAAGTGATAAAGTAGACGAATTTAGCTTGTGACTGTGAACCATTAGGTCAGTTCGTATGCACAGGATACAAACATACAAATTGACGGCCTTCTCTAAATAAAACATCGCTGCTGAAACGAAGCGTCAAATCTCTAACATCAGCCTCCTCCTGCCGACCGCAAGGTTGGGAACCATTGCCATAATGGGGGTCAGTCGTTGCGGCTTGTGCCTGAGTGGGTCTCGGACAGAGCCTCAAAGTCAGATGGCGTAATGGGGTCGGCTGGGAGACGATCACGACAGACCTCTTCAGTTGTTTTTCTTTGTCAGACACCACTTCAGACAGCCTTGGTAGTAACACGTGGCGTGACTTTCAGTAAAAGATTGGTGTAACGGCGCGCACTTTTGGCCCTCTTCCCCCAGACAAGCTTTCATGGTCTGCTTTGCTGTCTTTTCCTACCCCCCCCCCACCTCCAACTTGATGTAGACACATGATGACGCACAGGAAACACATAAGAATAAGTGGCTTATAATAAGTGGCATTCAATTCTGAGTCGTGTTGTTAGAAGTAGTATAGTCTTAGGACCTTAATTATAAAATAGGACAGTTGTTCTAGTTTGACCATTACGTCAAAAAGCTATGTATCCATCCATACATCCATCCCTATCTGTGTGTGTGTGTGTGTGTACACATAGGTTTGGCTGTGTGTAATTGGAACATACAAGGCACAGTGAATGGGGACACAGACAAACAGGGACACACAGACACACACAAACACACACAGACACACACAGATGAGAGAGAGGAGGGTCGTGGGACCACGCAGTCAGAACAACGTGACAAAAAGGTTTTTTAATGACACGATTGGTTGATCGTGTGAACCTGGGAGGGAAAAGTGAGATCATTGAACCCTTTCTACTCGATTATAAGACGTGAAAGACCACACCTGTTCCTAAAATAGAGGGAGGGAGGGAGGGGGATGCAAAAGGGAGAGCGAGGATTGAGACAGATGGCGGAATGGCAACAACGTCATTTTTTGAAAGTGTAAAACGGTGAAGGTGATTTTGCAGAGATACGGGGAAAGGACACGTCACTGATGAATGTGTTTTCAATGGAAGCCACATTCATGAGAGACCTCCACCACCATAAGCCCACCATAAAACGAATGTCATGGTTTTTGCATGCTTTAAAATATCCCTGAAACACGCTGCCGTTCAAGTCAAGGTAGCCTTGCTCAAAGTATACAATAGATGAATTAATATTCTTTCCCATGAGCATGGGCTTGTTTAACGGGCATGTAAACACCTGCAGAGGTGCATAGAGGTTACTTTTACCATCCATTAATTCAGTCATACATTAATGCTTTTCATCGATTCTGCTTTCTATTCCTAGTGTGCCCTACTTTCACACACAACACACAAACACACAAACACATGTAATCCAGCCGCCCTTTCCCCAGCTAAAAAAAAACGTATTGCATTTCAATGGAGGCTGTTCCCATGGGGTTGAACTTCTGGGCGAGTTAGCATTGTTGGATGCTACAGTAGTCTAGAGCAGGGGTGCCCAACCTTTTTCGACCCAAGATCTACTTTTCAAGTAGCCAACCTCCCGAGATCTACCAGTCTAGTGTCGACTTGGGATCTGTCCGCGGTCTACTGGTACACCGCGATCGACTGGTTGGGCACTCCTGGTCTAGAGGGAAACACACATTACTTTGAGCATGGCAGTTTCACGCATGGCTTTAGCCCCTGCATGCTCTTCCCTTGCGTTTAGCTCACTGTGAGCATAGGGGATGAGGCGTTGCTTTAATAAGCCCCTCACACAGGAAGGTAAATGTGTACAGCGGGCAAGAGTAAATTCATTCTGGCTGGCCCCCACTATGCATGGGATTATTGACTCATTCGGATGTGTTTTCCTCCCTCTCTGCAGAGGGACACGGCTCTGGGGGTCACGGGCCCTTTGCACAGAAACAATGCAAGCCACGTAGAACAAACCAAAAGAAAAAAGAGACAAAATAGCAAAATACTATTTCTTTACACAGGTGGGTTTTGGAAGAGGGACTAGATGAACAACAAAGACACAGTCACACAGACGCTCCCTTTCTCTCACACACACACACACACACACACACACACACACACACACACACACACACACACACACACACACACACACACACACACACACACACACACACACACACACACACAGACAATTCCTTTGGGAGATTGGCTGCAAGTGAGATGTCAGCATACTTGCATGGCTACCGTTCTTAGCCAGGCATGAGCAAAACATGGGGCAAATACGCGGATAGGGTAGAAAGCAACCGCTACAGAATTTGTCAAGTGTGAGAAATGCTAGCCAAGCATAGCGCTGTGCTACTTTTCCGCATGGCTATTGGGAAGGCTTGCGGCTGTGACTCCATTAGCACATTTGTACACGCCGTGCAGCTTGTTAAAGAAGCACTTTTTTGTTCAGGTTTTTTTTTGTGAAAGGGCAAAGAGGAGACACAGAGAGTGTTTAGCGGCCCAGTTTCAGTAGCCACGTTTACATAAAAAATTCTGATCAGATTCGATTTCTAATCGGAATAGATATAATCGTATGTAATTTCAAAAAGTGTAATGTATATATGACAAAAGTGGTAAGCGATATGTTCAAATGTCTCTCGAGCACACATCTGGATTTGAACCATCTGGACCGGCGGCGAAGTAATGGACGTGTTATCTGTATTCGGCATTTTTATGTTTTTGCTTTTAATGAAAGCCCAGCAGGAGAGAGCTTTTCTCAGCCTGCTACTTCAATTAAGACGAAGGAGGACAGCACAGTGACGTCAGTATCTCGTCCGGTCTCTATATTTACCCCCTCCTCCACCGCAAACAAGACTCTTTTGGATGAGTGTGCGCTGCCAAGACTGGTGGGAGAGAGTGGAGTTACAGGAATTTAGTGTCCAGGAGTGACGAGAAAATGTTAGGGTAAGTCGGCAGTCGTTCGTTAAATTATGTGTGCTCGGAAAAAATGAAAAATATATCGCCAGAGGAGGAAACTGTACTAAAGCCAATTCCCCTGGCAATGAGGGTTGCCATGGTGCTGTACAAGTTGGGCAGCAGGGCTGAATATAGACTGATTGCGAATAAATCGAGGTGCATAAAAGTTTCTCTTAGTTAAAAAGTAGCAGCACCCGCCCCAAACCAATCGGAATTAGTGCATACATGTCGATTATAGCGGACTACACTACCTCTTCTAATCCGATTGAAATTCTAATTGGATCAGAGAATTGTATTCCGATTTAGGCGTATCTGATCATTTTTTATTCAGATCAAGCTGTTCTTCCACTTCTAATCGGATCAGAAGTGTCCATGTAAACGCGTTTAGTGTGGAGCTGCCTTGGGACGATCGGTGTTCCCACCCCTGTGGCAATAAACATAATCCCTCACTCCCTGCCACCTTCAACCCATAAAAGGACCGGTTTTACAACTGGTATCTAGTTAATTAGAGACGTCCAGAAGGCATCAGAGATGGACTTGACTGAAACCTGTCAGCAAACATGGGCCTCCTAATGGTGACCACTCGTGATCACCATTTATGTTTCTTTGCTCAGCATGCAGTTAGTCATCATTACCATTGTGTAGCATCTTTAGCGTCGTGTAGCATCTTATCCTAGCTATCTTTGTTGTGTACGGGGAAGGGGTTAAATTAGCGAATTAGTGTTTCTATGAACATCCTTACTTTACCGACAGCGATATATTGTTGTTTTTTTCTCTTTATTCTGACAAATGTACAAATTGTAAGACGCTTTGGATACAAGCGTCTGCTAAATGCCCTAAATTAAAATGTTATCACAAACTGTAAAACACTGCACAGTTGCTAAAGTTACCAATGCTACGATTCCAACCTCCAGACTACCATCATAAATAACCATTTGCATATGGACGTACAAACCTGGTCTCACAGGAATCCGTGAAATGACCACGGACGCTTAACTCAAAATCCGTGGAATCCTCACGGAAACACGCCAATATCCGTGGTATGGCCAGGGATTTTGCTCCAATGCAAGTTAATGACAATCATTTTCCGTGGCACACACACAGATCTCCGTCGTATATATATATACATACATAGAATATGCCCACGGAAGGTGCTGCCATGCAAGTCATATTCATTCATTCATTCATTCAAGACACATATTCTGTGACACACACACAGATCTCCGTCTCAACGACCGAGTCAACCTGGTCTGACAGGGATCCGTGAAATGACTATATTATATATATATATATATATATATATATAGTCATTTCACGGATCCCTGTTAGACCAGGTTGGGACGTACGCAGTACGCATATAAGGTTATTAAAAGAGTGGAACGTTGTGCTTGTAAAGAGTTGCTTGGTGCGGGGGTTCTCCATAATCATCATGTGATGATGGAAGATAAGATCCAAGTAGGTGACACATTTGCTCCTTGAATACGGTACAATCGGATGTGTGTGTGTGCGTGCGTGTGTGCGTGCGTGCGTGCGTGCGTGCGTGCGTGCGTGCGTGCGTGCGTGCGTGCGTGCGTGCGTGCGTGCGTGCGTGCGTGCGTGCGTGCGTGCGTGCGTGAGCAGGCGACGTGTGGGAGGCGGGTTGTACTCACGGCAGACGTCGCCTTCGTCGTCCCCCAGAGGACAGTCAACCACAAAGTCACACAGTTTGTCCAGCGAGAGGAGCGGTCCCCGGTGGCAGCTGTAGCTCCCCTCCAGAGTGATGTTGGAGACCAGGTCAGACTCTGGAGGATGAGACGAGAGCCAGAGTAAACAAAGAGTTGCTGCGTATCACATTTCACCTTCACGTCGCCGTGGAATCGTGCTGCTCATGTTGTCCCCTTGCATGTGGATGAATCCAGATGTGATTAATGTATTTGGATTTGGACGACAACGTTGTCCTTCATACACATCCTTTTGTGGGTTGTGACGGCAACCTGTGGAGGAGAGGCAGGCTCAGAAATAGACCAATAATACCATGTTTTCCCCACCATGTAAAGCCTGTAATTGGCTGCCAAGCGCTTCAGCTTGGCATGAACTAATCAAATCCCGCGAGGTTCAACCACATTTCTCAGATGTTTTGTTTTGCGGCAATTACTGCCTTTACTCCCAAATATCCAATATCCAGATATAACGGGAAGAAAGATGCACTTTGAAAACCACTTCACGTTTAACATCTCTCGCAGCAAAAAACAATGCACGCATAGTGATACATTCTTGTTTGAAAAGAATAAAAGGTGGGATATTTCTAAACCCTTTACAGTCAAATGCTCAGCACTGTGTGATTCATATTCATGAAGTATGAAGATATGAGTACTGACTGCAGAGGTTGCTCGGACATCTTATTGGGTGTGACCGGACTATCATAAATAACCATGCTGAGGCTGTACAAACACAGGGCTACATAATAAAGTGCATACATAACGCTAGCGATGCACTCGAAAGCGCTATGAATAACGGTCTGCATAGTTTAGGAGGTGGTGCAGGAGAAGGATCCAGTTCATACACATAATCATGCATACACACACACACACACACACACACACACACACACACACACACACACACACACACACACACACACACACACACACACACACACACACACACACACACACACACACACACACACACACACACAATGCACACTCAAACCTACAGATACAAACACATACACATGCACACAAACGAATATGCATTCACGCAAATACACAGACTCTGTGACCAGGTCTGGAAGTGTTTTCGCATTGGATTAGCTAGATCCCAGATAACTAGAAAAACATTGATTGGAAAATTGATTGCAGTACAGTCCAACACGATTCTAGTTTTTCTTCTGTTAGAAGAAGATGATCAAAACACATTTGTTTGGTTCAGCTAGAGACAGAATCATTTAATTCAAACAGAACAGTCTCTGGAAGATGACAGTGTAATGATTGGTTTGAACTGAAAAGTATGGAGACACTGTATATTCTTCCTGCGTAACAGCACGGATATATTGTTTGAGGGGAATCAGTTCCAATTACTGCTTTGTTTGTTACTAATTCAGCTAAGTTAGGCATTCACAATATGCTTATGGATAGCATAGTATCTCTTTCA
Source organism: Gadus morhua (assembly GCF_902167405.1). Classification (NCBI taxonomy): domain Eukaryota; kingdom Metazoa; phylum Chordata; class Actinopteri; order Gadiformes; family Gadidae; genus Gadus; species Gadus morhua. Next base: position 5,893,797 of record NC_044052.1, read on the forward strand.
ACCTTATCCTAAATGTCTTCTTTAAATGAGTAGTGTGATGTGACTGGTGCAACATTCTAGAAGGAGCGAGAGGTTGCAGAACGGCAGTCGGTCACAGACACAGCATTAGAAAGTAAAGACAATAGTCTTTAAACTCACAACGGTATCGTTATCCGGTATTCGCTGGACAACACTGGCATGTTCATGTTTAAGTCAATGTCGGTTTCATCGAGACCTATAAATATTTTCTGTTGTAAAACTTTCCATTTTACTCTCATTATTTTACGTTGTCTGCTCTGCGCTGCTCTTTTCTTTTCTCTGGCATGGGTTGGTGTTTAGTTCTGATCTCTTATTTGGGCGGGGGGGGGGGGGGGGGTCCAATACAGGGGGAAGGGTACTGTCTACAGATTGTTAATGATCACAATGTGTCATGTGTCACATCATATATAAAAATAAAGAATACATTTGAAAAAAGAAATGTTCCATCCAAGACATCTCACACAAGTAAAAAAGGTTAGCCACCATCACTGTGGCTATTATCAGATTAAACCTTAAGCCCGAGACAGGCAGTCAGATTCCAGGCAGCATGATCTGGATAGCTTTAAGACATCACACCAACGCCACAAGTCCATGGAAAGTTGCCGGTGGCAACAATCGAGGCAGAATATACATTCTGCTGTTTTATATACAGCAGAATGTACATAAAACCTGCTCAGGGGGTCTTCAAGCGGTTAAATCTGGCTGCAGTGAGCCTTGGTCCTGCGACAACTAGCAACCATCATTCTAACATTGGACAAAGTCCTCATAAGACATGCCCAGGGAACCTTTATGAACAAGGACAGAGCGACACAGTCTGACCTGGCTGGATTGAACCTGGGCATTGCTACCTCATCAACCGTCTGGGGCAGAGGGTAAGAGTGAGGGTTAGTCAAGAGCCCAGAGCCAAGAGGAAAAAGGCCAATCCGAAATCCCTGGTCTCAGCAGTCAACCAATCAACCAGGAAACTGTACAGAATCAGTCCACCAAGAAGCGCGGGAGGGCACTATGAGCAAGGACGAGCTCTCTGGCTCTGAGCATGCAACCACGAGGAATAGGTCCAGCCCTGGATCTCTGGTCTGCACAGTCCATTGCCACCCCCCCCTGTGTACACCTCTTGTAAAGCGACCTTGGGTACCTTGAGAGGCGCTATATAAATTGAATTTATTATTATTATTATTATTATTATTATTATTATTATTATTATTATTATTATTATATCACCAGGGAAACTAAACGGGCACCATCCACCAACGGTGCTCTGGAGGACATCACCAGCAAGTACGAGTGCTTGGGTTCTGGGTTCATACTGCACTAATACCAGAGTCATTGTAGATTCTCTATTGAAAGTATTTGGATGAGGTAGCCTTGTATAACAAGACAGCATTCACGTGAACAAGAATCGTCGAAATTGGTTAAACTGTTAAACTGAACTTCAAGAAGTATAGATGTAGGCCTACAATAACGCACATTCAGTCCACACTGAACGGCTTAAGCTACCATATTTTACGTGGATCATGATCAATACGCGTCTACAATGAGCCAAAGTTTTTACACTTTTCACCCCCACCCCCACCTTCAACCCCACCCCCACCCAACCACCGAGTCATTGAATCTCCGTCTGAACGGCTGAGATGTAAAAACATTTCCATATCTATGCAAATCAGACGTGTGGTTCACACCAAGCGGAGGTTAACAAACACTTGACGACTTGAAGCCCCGTCATCCCCATCTGACTGTGATAAGGAGAACTGAAATAGAGAGGGTAATGTGGCTTCCTCCACACATTCACATGGGAAGAATAAACCATGCTTGGTATCGCAGAGAGTTGTGCTCACTGCGGTTTGCCCGCGCTCTGTATTATGTAGATGTGTTTGGTGGTAGGCGGAGGTGCTCTCACAGCGTCCTCCCTCACACACACTGATGTTCGATAAAAACAGTCCTCAGTTTATTGTCGCCATACTTTGATTCATCACGTTTTTCCGAATAACACCCCCTACATGGTTATGAAGTGCTTTAGGGACACTGCCGTAAAGAAAAGGTTTAAGCATCAAACGACAGTCAGACCCGGTAACCTTGCTGAGATTATGAGTGCCTTTCCACAGGAACAAAGAGCTGAGTGAGACGCCACACGCGGAGGCAATTCTAGACTGAAAGCAAAGCAATGAATACAAGCCACCATGAATAATAGATGCACGGGAAAAGATGGAGAGGATGAAAGGAGAAGATGAAAGAACAGAGAAGGATATGGGAGAAAAGAAAGAAACAGAACCAAAAAAGAAAACAAAGACAGATAGAGAGGGAAAATAGATATGACGAGATGGAGACGCGAGAGAAAAAGAGGGAGAGTGTTATGTAAAGTTTCGATATAATCAGAGTCAGCTATATGCTCAATTTTGATGCTCCCGTTCACGGTTCTTAGCTTTAATTACCTCCATCAGATAAACTACTATCACAAACAGCAGGAGGGAAGACAGAAGGGGGCAAAGCACAGATCAACATGGAGCCCAATATGCTAATAGTTTTTTAGAGGCTAATAGTTTTCTGTGATGCATAGTTTGGACTTGACTTTTCAAATGCAGACATCATAAGACAACATAAAGGAGAGCATACACATTGTATGTACAAGCCATAACCCCACACATAAGGGAAGGGAAAATACTCTTAACCCTAATGGTGAAGAACCTCCAGTTTGACATCATATTCGATATATTAATCATCAATATTCCAACCTTTTTTGACAACTTCATATTTAGTAATTTATCAGGGGCTTTTAATGAATTGTAGTGAATTCCGTTAGATGTCATTAATGAGCTGTTGAGTTATTCCTCTTTCTCAAGGATGTCTACGGTGGCCCTTGGGGATCAAACGACAAACATTTTGGTTATTTATTCGTTAATACTTAATAACTTTACTTTAGAACTATCTGTGCAATATCACATTTGAGTTCGAGGAATTATAGTTGAGGACAAATATAAAATGTTTATACTGGTAGACTAGAGCGATTCATTTTTCTCCCGATAAATACTCGGAACGCACTGCACAGTAAGAAACTTTCCCTACTATTGGTTAAGAAGTAAGTCCTGGCAGTTTATTTATGAATCTCTTTCCTTTTATTGGACCTTTTCTTCAGGGCCTCATGTGGATAAGTATTGTGCCCAGACTTTACCATCAGCAGAGAGGAATATTAACATGGTGGAGAGTTCTCAAGTTCTCTCCAGTTATTTTAACCGCAAACATGTGGCATCATGACAGGCAATGTCATGGTTTAATCATGAGCGCAATATATCCTCCCTGGATTTATAAGACAGGATATGAATAGCCCTGCGATGCTCTTGAGTAATGATCATGTTGAGTTGGAGATTGGATCGATCCCATACTGTTACATTATTACCAGCCAGCGATATGGGTCTGCCGTCCTAGGAACAAGGCCATGGAGCGTTTCCTGGTCTAAGGGACTAATTACTTTATGTAGTACTGTTTTCGTTGTGTGCATTAAGTCACTCATATATATTTAAATATCTGTGAGTGTGTATATGCTTGGGTGTGTGTGTATGTGTCTGGGGTTATGTAAGCAAGTGTATATGTGTGTGCGTGTGTGTGTGTGTGTGTGTGTGTGTGCGCGCTCGCGTATGTATGTGTTGCACACGTGTAGCGCACGTGTGATGCATTGCCTCTGCACGGCTACTGCTGTGCAGAGGGACAGACCGCATGCAAGCTTCTCATTTCTATCCGCACGCGCCTGCTGATATATTTTCCGAAGAAAGAGAAAGCAGCATGATAAAGGCAGTGCCTATCTGCAGGGGAGGGAGGGAAATATATCTATTTATCTTTTGCCTTGCTGCCGGCAGACGCTGGAGAGAGGGGAGGGGAGGGGAGGAGGGGAGAAGGGGAGAGGAGGCGGGAAGGAGACTCAAAGAAGGTTGAGGAGAAGGGAGGTGAGGAGATGTTGGGAGAGGAGTAGAGAAGAGAAGTAGGGAGGGAAGAGCTGGGGAGAGGTGAAGAGAGGCAGGAGAAGGGGAGAGGAGAGGGCAGGCGGGGAGCACAGGGGAGAGGAGAGGGGGAGAGGGGAGAGGAGATGGGGAGAGGGGAGAGGGGAGAGGAGATGGGGAGAGGGGAGAGGGGAGAGGAGATGGGGAGAGGGGAGAGGGGAGAGGAGATGCTGAGGGAGAGAAGAGAGGAGAGGAGATGATGGCAGAGAAGAAGAGGAGGGGGGGGGGGGGGGGGGGGGCAGCGTCATTGATCTCAAGCTGAAGTAGCAGGTAAGAGCCGGCAAACATGGCCACCACCACACTCCTTAAATCACTGTTGTCTGAATGTCCCAAAAAAAGAAGAAAAAAAGGAAGAAAGGAAAAATAGAGGAGGAGGTGGGGAAGATTAGGGGAAAAGATGCGGTGAGGGGACGGGTGGGGGGGGGGATGGCCTGTGGGAACGGGGGAGATTTGTTATCCGTGTGCCCAGGGGGGGGGGGGGGGGGGGGGGGGGGGGTTGCTTTTGAGTTTAGAGTTTAAATGAGAGGAGAATATATGTGGTGGAGGAGTATGTTGGGGCACAGAGGAGGAAGGATCAGGACACATTAAGGCCGCTGTGGCTAACACCAGGGTAAACTACATTGCTTTTAGGATATGTACTTGCATACAGCAATTTCCTATGTCGACTTAAACAAAACAAAAAAATATTAAAATCGAATAGAATAAACATAGAATAGGTGGTTTTTCCATGCTACCCAAATCCCCCCACATGAGCGCTCTGTTTATCAAAGAAACAAGCAATAAGTCAAGTGGCTCTCTAGGTTTTGTAAATCAAGGTTGAACCGCTTTAAGGTTATTTTAAGTGACAATTTAAGTAAAAGGCTTTCTTTTATACAAGGATGGATTTTTAAGATAATTAATTCCCCCTTTTTTAGGAACGAGGCATAAAGGAAATACATGAAGGCTACAGGAACCCTACATTGGGGAACTTGAATCTGCATGCCGTTGTCTGACCATGTCCACCGACGTAGAAGGTCCCGCCCCTCTTCGTGCCCGTTGAGATGGCTAGATTTGCCAAAATCCATACACACATCCCCCGGGGTCAGAGGGATGCCATGATTACCGTGATAAGCACCAGCCGAAACGGGCTGATTTCCTTTGACAGAACCTCTCAGAGTGTGGCCGGCGCGACCTAGTCGATCAGATGTGTGTTGAGAATTTGGATTTGGACAAAGGAAGCTGATACCGCCACCACCAACCGCCACCCACTCTGTCCTGATTGGGACCCCCAGACCGAACCTTGCCCCTCTCTGATCACCGCCCGCTGGGGGGTGGGGGGGGGGATCACTTCCTGTCGGGCTAGGACCTCCAAATAGATAGTGCATTATGTTTTAGCTTTTAGGCCCTCTTTCCTACATTCTCTCCCAAGTGTCCTTGACCCCTCGGTCATCTTCTAATTACATCACTTCCTCTAAGGCTACGACCCTCGAGGAGATAGCTTAAGTAGTCTTTAATGCACTCTTTGGTACGAAACAGACCCCAGGTCTCTGGCTGCCCACTGCCAAGTGTCCTCGACCCCGGGTCACCTGATACCTGCGTCACTTCCTGCTGGGCCACCGGGCGCCCGACAACACCCTGGAGCAACCAGGTCCTCGCTGGAACAGTCTAACATGTTCTAAACCGTTCAGTTATCACATAACCTAAAGACAAACCACATGCAAGCTATGGCGCAAGCAGCCTCTAGAGCAGGCCTATTCAACTAGCGGCCCGCGGGCCGAATACGGCCCTTCTTATTTATTTTCTGGCCCGCGAGAGGTTGCGTGTCCAAAATATGTGAGGTCAAAAATTGTTATAATGATGCAATTAGAAGTGAAAAAGAAAGGAATGCGTCTGCTTTATTCCATTTAGCAGTTCTATATATATTAAGTTAACACTACTTTAAGTACGATTTACTTAATTAGATTAATTGACATTACAAGTTTTGTATGTGCGGCCCATGAACCACCAGTGGTTTTCCTTTTTGGCCCACTTGTTAAGGAGGTTGAATAGCCCTGCTCTAGAGAATCCCAAAGCATAGTAGAAGATGTTGAATTAGCTCTCAAACAAAACATTTCTTGCGACAGATTTTATGAAAACGCATTTTACTGCCAAAACGACTTTTTGAGAATGAAAGGAATGTCATCTATTTGTTAGTTCAGACAACTTGACCGTCGCTCGTTGTATTGCTGGTTTCTTAGATCAGCCGGTAGATGCACTGGACCAGAGTAAACCTCATATTCGTCGGTTTGGGTAGTGTTGACAAACCCCCTTTTCTGTTGTTTAGGTTGATTAACAAGCTGGTTTGATGACCTGTCTCTCTGACTTTTAAACCTCCAATCTATAGAGGTATAGGTAGAGTTTTCAGCCCAGACACTTGATTGGCTTTGGGTCATCTAGAATAAATGTCAAACGAGAAGAAAACAACCCTGTTTTCTTCCGGATTATGAAGATTATCTAACAGCCAATTATGAAACCCAAGACAACTTTCAACAAGGTTAACGGCAGGGTTAATATGTGTGCCCAAATGGCTATGTTTACCAATTAAGTTACCCAGCAACAGCAAGTCAATAAACACAGTGCACCCAACGCATGGACTAAAAAGTAAAAAGAAAGAAACTTTTGCTTTTAATTGATGTAATATTATTTATGGTTTCATTTTCATTGTTGCTACAAACAGTTTCGAACCTTTATCATAACCCAAATGTACTGTTATGGGATACACTAAAATCCAACATAAGACCTATGGCTTAAGATGCTAGCAGCTTGCACCTTCGTTTAGCATATCACTATTCAGAGCAGCCTTGTTTCTTTTCTTTAAATGTCATGAAAATTGATGGGGGCAATTAGTCCTGCTACAGTCAATAGTCTAGAGGTTAGCCACCTTGGGGAGCACGTTTGGTTCCTGCAGTGGTTAATGGGTAAATAATTAACAGGTAAGTACACTCATGTCTTATTAGGATATATGGGTGTCATTAATCCGTATTTTCTACAAGTCAAGTGGAAGCTCTGTGAGATTGCCATGCTTCATTAATTCAGACACATGAACACGGGTCCTAACGTCGCACACCTGTCGTTCCACACAAACTTTGCATAACCAACACACAAACAGTGCTGAAGGTTCAGTGCGGGTTCAGACAGGTTTGGATTTAAAAATGAGATACGACTGAGCACTCTTGTAAATGGGGGTCATGCAAAGCAGTTTGCTTTCCATTTGGATACGTTTTTTTGGATTTGGATAACAGCTTTTGCGGAGATTTGCCCCTTTATTTGAAAACCAACGCACACTCAGCCTTTGTTATTGCGTTTCGCACTCACAGACAAACCGTGCGGCTGCGCTGAATGTGAATAAGCTGAAACGTCAGGCGTTCATCCCCACCAATATGGCTCTTGGTATCTGTCTCATGATTGGACAGACGAGCCAGCAGTGTATCCCAACACTATCGCACTGCGGGTGTCGTGAGGGGGTCAAACAAACATAAAATGTAATTGCTGCTCGATGCAATTCCCGGGACATGTTTGTTGCATACAAAAACAAGAACAAAACATTCAAGGAAAATCTCAAACAAATGAAGTGAACAAGGCCTGTGAATCTAGCATGGAGGTTATAAGAAAGCCTTTTGAATGCGTCATATGATGGTGGCTCTGTGGTTTTAAATAGACTCCTCCTCAACAGTTATTTTGGTGATCGCTGCTACACCACATAATCTCAGCATGGCTGACACACAAAGGGGTGGGGGGGGGGACCCCAGGGGCCCCTTTGCTACTGCTCCCAGGATCCCAGGACGGAGAGGAAGCGGGGCTCTGGGAGGGTAACCCGGGGCCGTTCATGGAGATGTACAGTGGCCGGGGCTCCTGGAGACGGATGCAGCGAGGGCGGGGGCAGGAGGCATTCGCTCGCAAATTCAATTAACTCGCGCCGAGCCACGCTCGATTGGTCAGCGGTCGGCCCAACCGCCATCAGTCTCTGTCGGGGCCTGCTCCGTCAGAGGCATGTGGGCAGCGCGCGCCGGGGGAGACGGGGCTGCTCTATAATGGGAAGGCTGATGTAACTCCGTTAACGTCTACCTCTGCATTCAGGCGCCGCCGTCGAGTCCGTTTGCTTTGCGCTGCGACCTGCGGTGGTTCAGCACAAAAGGCGCGGGGACAGATTTACGATCGGACGCATTGCGTGATTTTAGTGGACCGGTTGCTGGGGTTTCCTTTTGCAGCCGGTGTGAGAAAATGATTGGTGTTTATTTGTGTTTGTGTACACTTGAAATATAGCTGAAGGATGTGCCCCCATGTCATGCGCCTCTCCCTGGTGGTTACATTATCGCTCATACTCATACTGTGTTGCTTATGATGTGACGATGGCGCTCATGCCCTGCTATAAGAGAGCCACAGCAGGTTAAGATCTGTGCGGTGAGGGAGGAAATTGACTTTAAACTGCCTTTTATAGAGGCGTATGTTTGTATAAAGCCTGTTGGGAAACCTCAATCACAACACAAAAGCAGCAGCAGATTGCGCCTCACCACCGCTTCGAGGGTCGTGCGTAAATGATAGCCTGAACTCATTAATATTTGATCCTTAATTACTTTTTAAAGCAATAAAACTGTCAAACAGGACCTTGCAAAGTATAACACGGTGATGGACGAGACACTGAGATCCTAACCGAACAGAGAAAGAAATGATGGGCTTACAAGAAATTGTATTACAAGAAGTAAATCAAATTCCCATTGACTAATAAGGGCGGCTTAATGCATCCAATAACGCAGGGCCACCAATAGCCCGTTAACTTAGGGGAGCTTCATGTCTCTTGTGGTGTTAACTTAGAGGAACTACATGTCTCCTCTGGTGTTAACTTAGAGGAGCAACATTTATATTGTGGTGTTAACTTAGAGGAACTACATGTCTCCTCTGGTGTTAACTTAGAGGAGCAACATTTATATTGTGGTGTTAACTTAGAGGAACAACATGTCTCTTATGGTGTTAACTTGGAGGAACTACACGTCTCTTGTGGTGTAGAACTTAGAGGAAATATATGTCTCTTGTGGTGTTAACTTAGAGGAACTACATTTCCCTTCTGGGGTTAACTGTGAGGAACTACATTTCCCTTTGAGTGGCCACTTGTTAGACAAGTGCTACATAAATGCAGTCCATTTATGCCAGGGCATTACAAACAGTCATGGCTGCCGCTCGAGTTTCATGCTTTGTTACATTGAATATAGCACACCTTGTTGTACTTCCAAAATCGAAAGCAAAGATGTTTGCGTGTTTCGGTTTATCGACGTTGATGTCTAGTCCATTTACAAATTGGCCCATTCAGCCAGGACGGCCCTGATTAACGAATCGGTTCCACTTAATGCGCTTGGTCGTGAATATTGTATATGGTTGCCTAGAGCCATTTGACACTTGCTCAATATTTAAAAAAATAAATAGGCTGCTTGGGGGTACTTGGGAAAGGTGCTCGGAGCTACATGGAGCTCCCCTTGTGTTGTGTTGTGTTGGGGGAGACGTGGCTTACGACAGGCCCCTAGGCCAGACATAAGAGATGGAAAGGGAAGAGCTCAGCGCTACCGGATAGCATTCCACCCCACTTTATCAGGAGCTTAGTGAATTAAGTGTTTTGTATTATGCTCCTTTGGTCCTTGCATCCTGGACTGATACTTTGATCATTAGTCCACAGGGGATTTTTTCCAAGTGAGCTATTTTATTTATTTTTTTCCTTCTCTTGTGTTTGCGAACATTATCTCCTTGATGGAACTCCTCTGATTTTTTAGATATGGTGCGTAGGTTCCGTCTTGACGTTGTTGGCCCTAGATGTGATTATCGAAGAACAATTATACAAGAACTTTATATATAAAGTACTACCCAAAAAAAAAACATAGATAAACTGAAGAAGTAGAAATCTCACAGAGAATGTTCTTTCCTTGAATACACCATTCACTGTAGTCTCACCTTATTTTATCTATATCAATCAATCAATCAATCAATCTATCCATCCATCCATCCATATATATATATATATATATATCCATCCATCCATCTATATATATATATATATATATATATATATATATATATATATATATATACATATCTATATATATATTTATAAAAAGACATATTAGGGCTGTTAAAATTGTGATTCCACTTACTTTACATTCAATTACACTTGCAGTAAGGGACTGCCTTATTACAATTTCAGTATGTGACAACCTGTTTACAATTCCAAAATCTGTGGTGCTACTTATTCGAATTTAGCTACACTTGTAGTAACTGTTGGTTTACAATTGTACTAATTAGCTGCCTGTTTACAATTCCCAAATCTGTGGTGTTCCATAAGTTTTATATTCAACCCACACTGAGTGAGTCAATAAAACTCCCTCAAGATCACTTGGTCTAGTTTTTGCTTATTAAGTACATTTGGTATGAATGAAATGTATCATTCATCATTTGATAATCTCAACTTCAATTGAAGTGGGTTTAAAATATAATTAAAATAATGTGATTAATTGGGAGATAACACAGCATACTACGAGAATAATCGTGAGTTAACTCACCAATACTATGCGATTAATCGCAATACATTTTTTTATCGTTATACATGCATACACACATATTCTTCACGTGCTGTACTCAGGTTACAATGAACTTGAAATATAGATGCAGCGAAAAAGTAAACAATCACAAAAGCTTGACTCAGAGTGAGTGGGAGCGAATATATCGAAAGACTTGTACACAGTTCTATGAATGCACTGTATGCATAGAGTATGTATGTATCCGTCTCTCCGCCATTAGGTTTAGCCTGCTTGTCCCCCTCCACCGACACGGCAAACACAGGTGTGCATTACCCGATGTGAGTAATGGCAACGCCAATAGGACCGGGTGGTTACAGGACTGACTGACAGGAGGGGATGCAATGAAATCACACTCACGTCAACTGTGATCGATCACCTGTGCTCATGGCTCATGCACACAACCCCTGCACCCCCGTACCCCGCCCGGTAAAATATGATCCATGTTTGTGACCTTCCCCTTATGGGAACCAACAAAAAAATAAATAAAAAAGATTGTATCCCTTTTCCGTTTTGTTTGACGACGGAAACCGCTTGGCCCTGTACAGAATGTGTCTTTTGATCTACTGCGCTGGAGGCCTTGTATCTACATCTTTGCTTTATTCATTCATCCTTTCCCGCCGCCACATCCCCCCCCCCCCTCCCTGACGTGTCCCATTCGGTCCGCGCCATTGGCTTCTTCTCCCCTATATACCTGCCCATTCCGGCTCCCTGGCTCTCCAGCACTCAGCCAGCCAGCCACCGGCCCGCGCCGCGGTCATGATGGATGGGCCTCGGGGCGCTGCCGCCGCCGCCACCCCCCACACGGTGCGGCGGCGTGTTACCTTATCGCAGAGTGCCGGACTCGGCGTGATGCTCCATTAGGAAAACCCTCCCGCCACTCGCCCAAACGGGTTAGGGAAATGGTGCGGGCGGAGACAAGGTCACCAGTTCGGATTCCCAGGGGGGAGGGGAAGGTGAGCTGGGGAAGTGATTGGGTGGGGTCTGGGCTCTGGGATGAGGGAGGGGGTACATGGGTGTCGCTGCCTCTGCGTCACTGCTCCATTTCATGGCTGAGGGAAACGTGCAGTTTTCTCTTTTTTTTCACCGGAGCTGCACCATCATGGTATGGAAGATGGTGGATAATTGCAGCATTTAGGGGGATTCACTCCCAGCCACAAGCGACGGTGATGATCTCCAATGTGGGTTGAGTACCTCATATTAATGTAATGGATAACAGAAATCCGTAATTTATTTCTAACAAGGTTATTAAGGGTTACCAAGGTGTACATTAAGCATCGATGCAATGATGGTCCCTTGCAAGCTCAGTTGATTTTCATACTATTTCATGTTACGGTGCAGATGAATGAAGCTACGGCCTTTTGGAATCAGACCACACTCCTAAAATCCTGGGTCCTTACAAGACAAGAGATTATTAGCCTACTTTGAGATGCATATAAATATAGTTTAGGACATTATCTTGAGACATATGTGGGGGTGTGCAGTGGATACATCCCTCCATGAGTAAGATTACATAATCCATCACTTTAAATATAAACAAAAACATTGTATCTAGTACTTTGATATTGTTGCATTATTACACCCGATGCAAGGAGGGGAAGGTGCTGTCACTTGAATATGCGTCCTAACATCATGTAGGATCAGAGGGTTTGCGATGGCCATCTGCGGTAAGCATCAGGCTTCGCTAAAATGGATTATTTTGGTTTCCCACTAGTTTGGTTTTTCCCTCGATGACAGAGGAGTAACGCACACTGGGTGTGAATGCTAATGAGAGCGGGGTCGCTCGTGCGACGCCACCAAGAGGCTGCATTCTGCCTTGAAATTGGGAGGATATACTAGGTAGATATTGGCACAGAGGCTGCACACAAGTTGCTTTGGGTGGAGCAAATTGGATTTCTTGTTGGCTCTGTGACTGATGAGTTAATTAACGTTGAAGAGAGCACGGAGGGAGAGAGAGAGGAGCCAGACACTGCTCTGTTTATTTGTCCTGTATTGACTATATCTCCTCCCACTTCACTGGCCTGAGTAATCGCTGTCCTTCTGTGTTTGGAAACGACTGAGTAAAAGGAGTAGAGACTATGGTTGGGTTCATCTTAAACCAAGGGGGGGGGACTCCAACTCTGGTGAAAGAGTGTACAGAAGGCTTGCAATCTGTTTCGACACGTGTGAACCGCGACAAGACAAAATTGAAAGTCTTAAAAGGAATCAATAAGCCCACCAATTTGTAGAATGATGTTGGTCTTTTTTTTTTTTGGGACCGCAATAAACAAACCATGAATATTATCTTCCTGTCATGAGAGATAATGTCAGGGCAGTTAGCGAAAGGAAAACAACACACACCGTATGTTTTGATTGGTCACAATAATATCAGCCACGAGCTGCAGCAATTAACTATGCACGGGCTCATTAGGGACAATGAGAGCGGTAGACCCAGATCCCTGGCGGTGAATGAGTTTGAACCGAGAACCTTCCGCGGACTGAGCAGCACCCCAGGGCTGTAGAAGATGCTTGGTAATGGGACTAGTCCTGCAACAGGTGCAAGCTGCTGGGCAGCAGGTGGGAGGAGGTAAGGGGGAGAATGGACTAGATGTCAACAGGCGGGGAAGCCAGTGTTTGTTGACAGGGATTTGGATTTTCTTTCCCCCTTGGCCCGGCAGAGCGAAGCAGGGGGAAGCGACGAGGCCGAAGAGAACAGAGGCCGGGCACACAATGGGATTCTTTTTTTTCGCTCCGTCTCTGTTGTCGTCCTTGAATGTCCTGTCAGCTGAGGCCAACGCCCGGGGAACATAATGATCTCGTAAGCAGGGGACAATTATACTGGGTTCGACTGAGGCCGCATTTGCATGTGCGACTGGACCTGACACGATGTCCGTAGAAGAGACTGTTCCCCAGAGAGCTGTTCAAATTCATTTGGGAAGAGATTTAGAGGTATTCATTTCTTCCACAATACCGGAACATAAATAAATAGCAGCTCGGTATGCCATCAAATAAGCTGAATAAAAATATCTCTCCATAAAATTCATACGTTTCTCTTGAGAAAATACCTCTGACGATAACCTAGCAACAATAATAAATAATATATGTAACCTATAAAACCTATATAATATAACCTAATAACTTTACGGCCAACTATATGAACGTCTTTAGCATTAAGCTGCGATATAATTGATGATAAGATGTAATTTATTTTCCCTCTGACCAAACGACCGCCAAACGACCTTTCTATTAATTCCGCCTCAGCGGTAACCATGCATACGGCTCCTTCTCCGTCGGAGAGGTGAAAGAGACATGATCCATTTGTAGAACATGGGGAGGGGGGGCGGGGGATAGTCAGTTTTATGGGCCATCTCCATTGCTTCCAATATAATGAAAAACCTCAAAGGAATTCATCCTCCGTTTCAGAAGAGCACGTACATTAATTTATAACGGCAGAGATGCCCAGTTGGGATCCACATATTTATTATTTAGACCGTTTCTTCTTTTGTTTGTTTCACATATTAGCTAATTTCCAATTTCCTGGATTCATGTCAGGTTTTCTGTTTTGCAGTTTTTAAGTATTCAAGACATGACACGACTATCCGACCAAAATAAGGCTTTGAAGAGAACGGAGAAGGACGAATATCCGACCAAAATAAGGCTTTGAAGAGAACAGAGAATAGGCTCGACAGATGGACAAGCATTTCACACCCTTGCTCAGTCCAGAATCTCTGGCGAGATATTAACGTCACTCAGGAACAATTATAGCTAACCGTGAGGGGAATGAGGTATAGCCTAAACATTCTCGCATCATTATCTTGCTACTGTTTATCACTTTCGGAAAAAGGTGGGCGGGTGAGGAGCCGACAAATTTGTTTTGGTTGCACACAATTGATTCTGTGGGATGTAGCATAAATGTATAAACTCAAGCTGTCACTTCTGTGCACTTTAGTGGTGTGATACCGACGGTACACTTTGTGGCGACAGACATATGAAGTACGTTTCAGTATAAGTGGATGAAATGTCAGCCCAAAAGTTGTCCTGAACTTTGTGTTTGTACTGCGTTTCTCACAGGCTTCAGAGTGCAGTCTGGCCAAGTATTTTGTTTTGTGAGTAGCTGCAGTTGAGGCTGCTCGCTGATAAGTCTTTCATTTGATGGGGAACTGTAAACGTCAAATACAGAAAGAAGACAGCGTTAAAGAAAGAAATATCGAAATGTAAGGCAAAATAGCTCCGTTGCTATATATTCTGTTTGAACGTCAGCAGCTGTGTATTCTGTTATAAAGTCGCTGTATTTCTCATTCCAGGAATTGTATATAAATATATACATTTGATTTGATGTAACATGCCATATGTAGGCTGCTTCAGTGGTGAGTAAAGAAACGACATGTTGTATGATATCTATGTGTTTTTTTTATATTCTTTCCAAGATACAGTTCACTGTTTGTGCATCCTGCTAAGAGGAAATTGAATCAGCTATAATAATTTAATTTTCTTTGAGTTCTTGGAGGATGGCGGAGGAAGACATTGACGTTAGTATCTGGGTGTCATGCACAACACGATGAAGTCAACAAATTAAACTTGCAGAAAGGAAATGTCCCTCTTGAGACATCCCCCGAGTTGTTGAACTGACTCTTCTCAGTGGAATTGGACGGCTTTAAATGCTGCTTGTTTTGTGTTCGGTTTATTTTACTGTGCATTTAGAACGCTTGTCTGTGTTTTCTGTATTCGTCTGGAATCAATGATAAATGCCGTGTGACTCATACATCAAACTAATACAACAAAACAACCGACAATTACACGGTGATCCTATTGAAGGAAAGTGGGAACACGCAGTCATCATTTTATGAGCGCAGCTTTCCAGAACATAAATATTCACATTTTTGTTTTGTCTCTTTGACCGGGTTGAACCACATTTGCATATATATATATATATATATATATATATATATATATATATATATATATATATATATATATATATAACTATAGAGAGAGAGAGCGAGCGAGAAGGAGAGCGAGAGTGAGCGAAGGCTTCACTTACCCACAGTGCAGTTGGTGGTGAAGCGGGGCTCGATGGTGGCCGGGGTGTCCCTACTCACCGGCCGGTCGTAGCTGGTGGAGATCCGGAAGGGGGCGCCGCCGCGGGTCCCCAGCGTGAGGTGCACCACCGCCCAGCTGCCCAGGAGAGAAAGCAGGAGCAACGTCAGCCCCAGCGACAGGCCACGCGGCGGGCAGCAGGTTATGGAGGAGGGGGAGGAGGAGGAGGAGGTGGAGGAGGGGTTGGTGGCGGGCCCCTCTCCACCACCACCGCCACCACCAGCCGCACCCCCACCACCGCGGTCGGCGGACTGGGCAGAGGGCGGGGGTCCCTCCTGTGGGGATGCAGAGGTGTTCTCCTCCACCTCCTCCTCCGAGAAGGCGGAGCCGGAGCCCACGCGGGCCCCCTCCTCCTGGCCTTCCTGCGTGGGTTCGGGGGGCTCCCCCTCGTCCCCTGCCTGGTGCTGCATGGTGAGGCCCTCGTCTGTGCCCTCAGCCCCACCCCCTGGGGTCTGGGGCTCTCTGCCCAGCGCTAGAGGGAGGGCTGGTGGTGTGAGGCCCCGGAGAAACGACCGAAACAAAGAGAAACCTGAGCGAGGGCCCCGGGCTGTCGTGGAGGAGCACATAAGCCTGGTATTAAAGAGCTCGTCAGGGCTTGATCCCCTGACGAGCCGCCAGTCAGAGGGAGAGAGACAGAGACACAGAGGGAGAGAGAGAGCCAGAGAGGTGGAGGGTAACGGCCGCGCGTGTAGCAGTCGTTGTGGTGGAGGAGGGTTACTGTCCAACGACAACTGCCTTCCCACTTCGCAGACCGCTGCCTCCGGGAAGCCCGACCATGAGCCTAATGTCATTAGGCAAATTGTGTTGACATGGCTCTGGCTCCAGCCCCTCCTCTCTCTCCATCTCTTGCCCTCTCAGATATTCTACCTCATTCTCTCCTTTTGCTCAACACTCCGTCCAGTCAATATAGGCAAATAGTACTTACTATTTGTAATGTACCTACTTTCCTAAGAGATAATATGTCCATGCATTTCAAAGACAGCATACAGTCAGCCAAAATGCATGGTTTATATGAAAAAAAGACTGAAATTGTTATATAAGAGCATAAAGATCGTTTTTATTGCAGTTCAGCAAGAAGTTGATACAAAACCTTAGTATAGTATTGGATGTACAATAACACTGTGTCTAGTCCTGCGCTCCTGCTTTCAGATAAGCTCCTTAGAAAATAACTATAGAAAGGAATCCTTCTGAGAGAGTCTGTTCACGTTGTGTATTTAGAGTTTCTCAATGGGAAATTGTGTGTGATTCCCTGCCAAATACTGATCCATTGATCCAGCCATCCATCCACATTGTGATATTTTTTCATAACTTTTGGACAGCTAGCTACCTTGCTCCACGCAACCCATATCAAATTGTAAACATATCATTGTATTCTAACTATTTAGACTGCCTTTTAGAGGGTCCAGGTGTCTTCAGTGCTGCTACTATAAAACCGAATATTTTAAAGCTTTGGCATTCAGGATTGTGCACCATTCTGTCTGATGCCAAGTCTTTTTCAGACACACACACACACACACACACACACACACACACACACACACACACACACACACACACACACACACACACACACACACACACACACACACACACACACACAAAGAAAGCCCCCACAGAGCACAGTGTGGACAGTTTATAAACCACAGCCTCAGATGTACCCTAACACTTTAATACAGGATGAATGCCGGCCGGTTTGTACGTTTTTGTGACAAGCTTGGTTTGGGTTTGGGAGGAGATCAGATTTGAAGTCACCTCGTTGTTCTGCTCACACACCTGATGCAAACAAATGAAACACAACGCGGGAGAGACTAAACACGACTGCACATTTAACACAAAACCAAGAGGGAGTTCAGCGCGAGTTCAATGTCTACCGCTCACCGATGCTGAAGTAAATGGGCCGTATTTATGTGATGCTTCTTCCAACAAAATGTGGCCACTCATAGCCCTTCAAAATAAATGCGTCACTTCATTCGTGCACACATTCACACAGCGATGGGTAACAATGAGGCGCGCCAGTCAGTGCGAGCTGCCTCCACACTGAAGAAAGCCTGAGCCGAGGATCAAACCGGCAACCCTATCGCTCGCAGACGCCTCTGGCGGCGTGCGTGGCGCTAACCTAATGAGATACTTGAAACCAAAACGACACAGAGATCTATTTTAAAGATGAGGTCTCCACATGCAGATAGAGCGTTTCGGAGACGAGACCCGAAAAGATCTTGCAGTAAAAACAATGAAAAGTGTGATTCAACAAGAGAGGGCGTGTGAAAACACCTTAAACCATTCTCCATTCGATTATATATTCAAACCTCAAAATAGCTCTTCTACGTCTAGTCAAAACATAAAAGGTCGGAAATAACCCTATCCTCCCAGACACCGCTATCGCGATCAACACAAGGATTTACCTTGTGCTGTGTCTCCATACATTACCCACCCCCTCCTCCCACACATCCCCTCCTCTTCACCCCCCACCCTCCAGTGTCCTGAACCCCCCCCCCCCGGCCCACAGCCCACAGCCATGTGCGCAGAGAGAACGTGTTGAAGCAGACGGGGAGCGATGCGTATCACAGCTAGATGGGGGGCTGCGAGGGGGGCGCGCTCCTTGCCATATCCCATAATAGAAAGGAAATGAAGAACCAGATAAGGGCCTTGACACACCGTCTCCTTGATAACCTTGAAATTATTATATGGGCCGCCAAACAGGCTGCGGCTGCTCGTCTGAGGGGCCAATTGAGAGGGGCGGGCCTGTGTTGACTGTGAGTAATCAGTGTGATCCTGCACTGGCCTGGACTGTAATTCTATAGCATTATCTCGTTCTCTCTTGTGCGGCTGCTGTCAAGGTGGGCGAAAAAAGCTGCTTGAGGTTTTTGTCCGAATGGCGTGTCCGGCCCGATACGAAATCAGAGATTGGTCTAGAAGATGTGATCGTGAATGTCCGTCGGCCCGTCTGTCTGTCTATCCGTCTCTGTGGTTCTGTCCGTCTGTTGGTTCCATCTATCCAGCTATGGACAGTCAGACTTCTAATTGGATAGGCTCGTTCATCAGGGGACTCTGTACTTTTAAGTGCGGATTGTTAACAAAGTCGACTCTAACAGGATGCCTTGGCGAGTCGCTGCAGAGTGACCTTTCTAATGATGCTCTATTAAAGGCAAAGTCTGTGCAGTAGCCTGCAGGGGCTGCATCAGTAAAACATCACAACCCTGATGAAAAGTATACCATGTGCAGTGGCCCATCTGTGTGTGTTGCTACATATATATATATACATCATGAATAGCATAGTTACCAAGGGGGTGGAAACTACTTACACTTGATTAACCGACACACGTATGATCGTTCCCCGTTACAACATTCAGTATCTATCAATCTCTCTCTCTGAGAGCTGAGGGCTAATGAGAGAGCTTCTCCTTGCGTGTGATGGGGTGCACTCAGTGGTGTCAGTAGGGATGGGTGTGTTAGTCCGGGGTGTGTAAGGCTGAGGCTACAACCCTGAATGCTTCATGAATTTAACTTTTTTTTTATGTATTACAAAAATAGAACCCAATGAAAAATAAAGCCCTGGATCTTTTCATCTGTCTTCATCATTCTCATGATGCTGCCTTAGAGCCCTCAACTATAATATGATGCTGTTGATCAGATACACAGGACGGCTTTTGGTCCTCTGTGTGTCATTCAAGCACCAGAGCTAGCCCGCCCCCCCCAACCCTACTACACATTTTGTATGAGTGTGAAGTGGTGTGAAAGAGAGTGCGCCGGTGACAGGGCTTGTCCTTGCTCTTAACTTCATGAACTGTATCTGCATTCATTGTGTGTGTGTGTGTGTGTGTGTGTGTGTGTGTGTGTGTGTGTGTGTGTGTGTGTGTGTGTGTGTGTGTGTTTGTGTGTGTATTGTGGTATTGAGTGCATTAAAAAAACATCCAAACAGAGCCCAAGACATTTAAGCCCTGTATGTCCTCAAATTCTAGAACCACCCCTGGCCACCCACCATCTTAGCAATGCAAAAAAAGATGATGCTGTAATTTTTAAAACATGAAACGTTGAATAAAAATAGGATAGGATAGGGCCAAACAATCCTGGCTCCCCATTGCTCAGGCTGATGTCTTAATGTTATTAATTTCTTCCTCTATGCTAGAACTATTTTTGTGTGTGTGTGTATGTATGTGTTTGTGTGTTCGTGTGTGTGCGTGTTTTTGTGCTTGCGTGCGTGTGCTCGAGTCTGGCCATTTGTCTTGGTTAGTGCCTGCGAGCATGTGTGAGGATGTAGGAGGTGAGCAAGTCCTAACCACATCAGGGCTTATTTGTTTTCTGAGATCTGGTTTGCATTAGCCGAGGGTGTCATCCATCAGAGGCTGAAGAACTGCTGCCTACCTACTGCTGCCTTATCACACTACCAGCCATTTGTTATGGACTGATGAGAGCTCTCATTGATTCAGTCCACAATAACAGAAAAAAGAGAGGCTGGATAGACAAACTGGCAGACCAGGGTGTGTGTGTGTGTGTGTGTGTGTGTGTGTGTGTGTGTGTCTATATATACATTTGTGTGTGTGTGTTGGTGTGTGTGTCTGGGTGAGAGAGAGACAGTATGTTTCATTCATGTTGCGGCATGAAAGTGTGCAAGCCGCATCAACATGCATTAAAGATTAATTGGTTAGAAATAGGAATTACTACTAAGACCAAAAGCGCAGAATTAGTCCTACCTCCCTCTGGTCCTGTACCATCAGAAGATAGGGCTGCATTTACAATTACATTTTCATTTAGGGCGTTTAGCAGACGCTTTTATTCAAAGCGACTTGCAACGGTTCACACACACATTCACACACCGACGGCGGAGTCAACCATGCAAGGCGACAGCCAGCTCGTCGGGAGCAGTTTGGGTGAGGTGTCTCGCACAGGGACACCTAGACACCAGGAGATGCCGGGGATCAAACTAGCAACCGTTCGGTTATAAGGTAATCTGCTCTTATAATATAAATTCCTACTAGACCTATTGTAAAATAAGGTACACTATGAAATACTTATGAACTGAAACTATTTAAAATAAAGTACTAAACAAAACTGGTGGCCATCTTAGATTTGAATGGCCATTAGTCTGCATTGCATTCTGTGTCCTCCTCTGTTTTAAATCAGAATGAGATAATGGGCCCTATCTTGCACCCTGCACAATTTACTTTCTACACCGACGCATATATATCGTTGCTAGTTTGCACATAGCGCAAAGCTGATTTTTCGCGCCACTACACTTGCGCTGTTGGCGAAAAGCAGAGTTGTTGTTCAGGTGCAAATGATACATGGAGCTGTTTTACTGATCGATAAAGCTATTGCACCACTGACCGGTGCAGACCTCGTCTAAATGCCCTACCGGAGAGCGCAGTTGGTGTTGCTATTTTGACGTGCCTAGGCAGGTCAGTACTGTAACATAAGCTTACACACACCTATACACAGCACAAACATGCAAACAATTAACCTAATTTGATATTATGATGTCAAAGATTTTTCATATGTATGAAACTGCATAAAAATAGCATGTGGATTGTGGAAACTTTTTCCATAGGGGCTGAATGAATAAACACTTTAGTAGGCTATGCCATGCGCTAAAATAATAATAATAACAATAATAAACTCGCGCAAAGTAGGCTACATCCCAGCCTTCATAAACAAAATCTTGTTTTTAGGGTAAATTATAACATTGGTTAAATTATATATTTTGGAAACAACAGCTGATACAGCGGTAAGAAGTTTTGCTTTTAAAACAATCCATCTGCAAACACCGTACAGCAAACACATATTTTCTTGACACAGACATTGTGTACAAGCCCAAAAATTGAGTGTTTCAAAGAATGAATGAATGCGGGTGTAGCTTGGTGTGCATGTGCACCCATCTGTTTAAACATACCCAAACTAAAAACGCAACGCATAATACAGTCCAACGGGGGTACACATGCATAATATGAACACAAGTTGGCCTAGGTAACGATAATGTAAACAATACTGTTAAGAAACGATGTTAGTCAATGAATTGTCGCATATCATTAAATAGACCCACAGTAGGGGCCACAGGACCGCATATCATAAATGCGTTAAGTTCTCTTTGCCGATGCAACTTTCTATGGTCTGCTTAGCATTTGTTTGCCTTCCTCTTATTTCACCATTGTCTTAGAGCTTGTCTGTGACCCTTTGCTAGCATGAGTAGATTTGTGTAGAAATTAAAGCAGCTATTTTTGCCTTGGGTACTATCACAAAGGATCTCATATAGGATATGCAAAGAACTTGCCTGTGTGTATGTGTGTTGTCATTTGGAGTTCATTACACACAAGCCATGGGCATCTGATACAGAAATAAGGTTTTCAATAAAACCAGGGGCACAAGTGTCCCCAGCATTAAATGCTCAATGGGTGTATAGTTAATCACAATTTGGTATTACTTAGCCTTGTAACAGAAACCCTAGCAGACATATCCACACATTCTTTGATCGGTGGGCTGGTGGTTTTAGCATCACATTGAGGGGATTTTATCAAAAGCCTTGAAGATGAAATCAACCACAAATCACGGAAGCGCACACAGAAAATAGTGGCAAGAGGAAGGAAGGCTGGGGAGGCTGGGGCGCGGGGGAGGTTGTCCTGCGGTTGGTTTCTTAATGTAAGCTTAGAGATAGCAAGATCTGGGACTCCTACTTAAGCCACATTGATTTTGACTGTCAAATAGCATGGCGTACAAAAGGCACAGGGGCAACTATCAGAAAAAGGCAATAGATACAATCTAAGCACCTGACAAGCCCTGGTTGGCCAACAGCCTCTCCCACAAAGTTGAATGGGATGCATTTGAATGCCGTCTGTAGGGAGTGGAATCTATTTTGCCGGCGTTGGGCTAAAATGATTGAAGAGAATGAGCTATGGATAGGGTCAGGCCAGGATAGAGATGAATGATATCACTCCAGGGACCCGATTGCTGTTTCCAAAGTATGTTGGAAAGGAGTGCTTTTCTTTACTTTTGGCTGGCACAACTTTAGGGATTTTACAAAGTGACGTTAAAGGGAGGATTTATTATCCAGACTGTTATTCTTATGATCTACTTAACCTTTATACACATCTTCCAAATACTAATTCATTGGAATTACGCCTGAAAGACAATACTGTGACTAAGAATTCCTGATTATGGCAGCCTTTGGACACAAGCATAAAAGAGTGAAACTAATGGGGTCACTGAGGGCCAGGATGAGCAGCTCTGTTTTCATGTGCGCCACATTAAGTGCAGTGCGTTTCATAGTTATATTGGGCAAAAAATTACATTGAAATTAATATAAAAGAGAGTGCTCTCAGCATATTCACTGTATACTTTTGGTTTGTAAACCTCATCAAACAAAACACACATACGCACTTAGCATGTACGCTCGTACGCACGCGCACACACACACACACACACACACACACACACACACACACAAGGTCAAACCTTGTGTGTTTTTTAATGCACGTTTATGTTCATGTGCATTAAAAAAAAAAAACACGCACACACACACACACTAGTAAACTACACTCAAAAGGACACACATTTCAGAGTGATGCAGTTTAAAATGAGAGTGAAAGAATATATAGGCACATAGGGCAAATGTACTCTGTAAAAGCCCACATCGTCCATAAAAAGGGTCTCAACTATGACAAAATATGTCAAGTTGTAAGCCATCATTCTGGCCTTTTCTCTCTGGAATACAAATCGCAGCAGGCAGTCCCGTCACGGTCCTCATATTTTTACACCTCTTCAGGTATGATTTGAGAGCTCTGTGAGTCACACTGGTTAAGGGGGTATTTCATGTTCATATATATTGTCAGACACAAGGTCAAACAGACAGAATACACTTAAGAAATGTTCCAGGATTCTCATCCCATCTCTAAAAATAATAAAAAATAAAACAAATGTGTTCTCTGTTTCGCAGTAAATAATATTGAATCATGATTATTTATTTCCCCCCCACACCCCTCAAAACGCCCTGAAAAAAATGGTCCAAACACAAAAATGATTTGATGTGAAAAATGTTCTTAAAATTTAAGATAGATAAAAAATACAACAACAGAAAAAAAACCTGCCTGTTTTTTATACCAAGGTGCCTGGGTAAGATAGATTGGATGCTAATGTCTTAAAAAAAGATTAGGAAAGCAAAGAGTCAAAAGGCTACCGCCAGGCTAATGACAAAAAAGAACATTAGCAAGAGAGGGAGATGAGCATGACGTAAGCCCATAGCCTCATATTCCTGGCCTTACTCCTCCAGTCATGTGGATGTGCTAATGTGTTTTTATGCTAATGGTTTCAAGAACTTTGAAGAGAGACTTTGACTTTCATGACTTGTGAGCCAAATTACATCCTTGGCATCCTATGTTGTTGCTACTCTTGTAAACAAATGGCAGGAATGAATCTCTTTGACTTCTACAGGTAGATGCAATACGAGGAAAACATTATGATTGTTTCTTATTCAATGAAGGAATTTGGAACCCTTGAATTAAACTGGAGTTAGCGTATCTAAGTAGCCTTGAAGGAGGATTTCAAATGAAATATTTAAATAAATCTTTTCAGAATAATACATTTCAGTTAAAGGGACTCTTACCTTTGTTGCATTTTTACACTTTTTTTGGATAAGGTTAAATTGGTATTAATAAGGTAATAACACTCTAATATGCAAGACAGACCAACCAGGAGTAAAAACAAACAATTATTTTACTCTCATAATATTTAGTGAAAACTTCAACCAATACAATTCTTCGGACCGAATGACCTTATTGGCCGACAGACCTGTCTGTTTGCTGCATGGATATATAAGGTTTTCCGTCTGCTTCTTGTGGCGCATTCGGGCCCGCGTCATCAAGGCGCGTCCTCAACTAGAGGGTTTGTTTTGATTCCACGGCAGACAGTAGCGAGTAGCGACCGTAGCGACTGACGATGGCAGACCAAAGTGGTCCACGGCGTACTGAAACTGCACCATTCAGTCCGATTAGGGGACTCATCTCGGACTCAGACTCACAGAGTTACCCTCCTCTGGAGCCTCAGGAAGACCTCCAGACTGTTGGCCACCAACTGCACCATTCAGTCCGACAAGGGGACCCGATTCGGCCTCAGAAGCCAAGTGGTCCCGCTCCCCTGGATGATTCTCAGGACCTCCAGACCGTTGGCAACCAACCGCACCACTCAGTCCGATTAGGGGACCCGTTTCGGACTCAGACGCGAAGTTGTCCCGCTACTC
Organism: Gadus morhua; assembly: GCF_902167405.1. Taxonomy (NCBI): domain Eukaryota; kingdom Metazoa; phylum Chordata; class Actinopteri; order Gadiformes; family Gadidae; genus Gadus; species Gadus morhua. Next base: position 5,918,678 of record NC_044052.1, read on the forward strand.
TGGAGCTCCGGGAAGACCTCCAGACCGTTGGCACCCAACCGCACCACTCAGTCCGATTACGGGACCCATTTCGGACTCAGACGCGACGTTGTCCCGCTACTCTGGAGCTACAGGAAGACCTCCAGACCGTTGGCACCCAACCGCACCACTCAGTCCGATTACGGGACCCATTTCGGACTCAGACGCGACGTTGTCCCGCTACTCTGGAGCTACAGGAAGACCTCCAGACCGTTGGCACCCAACCGCACCATTCAGTCCGATTAGGGGACCCATTTCGGCCTCAGACGCTACGTTGTCCCGCTACTCTGTTTGTAATGCTCATACACCTTTCTTATACTCAGTGGGACCACTGTCCTTCAACATGGGGCCTCAAAACGGTATCACACGAAGCCCATAAAATTACAGTGAGCCACCTGCTAAATTTCTTGTTTACTAGACCCCTGGTAGATATTATGACCCCAGGGAGTCTAAACATAACCCATGGGAGTCTAAACATAACCCATGGGAGTCTAGAACTTTTGTACTGTAGCGACCCTGGGACAGTTAAATAGTTTGTGTGTTATGTGTTACATTATATTTCGTTGTCCGCTATGCCAGTTGTTCTATGTGCATGTATTGTAATGTTCTTCTTGTCAATCAGCGTGGGGGCGAATCATTAGGTCAGCTGGGGGAGGGCCTTGGAAGAACAGGAGGGTGGGGGCCTGCACGCGAGTGAGACCGTGTTGGGGGTTGCCGGGGTAAACGGGGTTTGTTTTGTGTCGGTTTTCTGCCGTTGGTTACAATGTTACGGGTTTCAGTGACCTGGTTTTGGTTCATTAAAACTACCTTCAACTACTAATGACTCGACATCATTATGTCACCAGCGAGGTCGTTACAGTACTCTAAAAAATAACGCTTAGTTTTGTACTCTAAAAAATAACGCTTAGGGGGTGGGGCATTGGAGGAAGGCGGGATGATTTGAATGTGCTGTAATTCTCAAATGCAACAAAGGTGAGAGTCCCTTTAAGTTAAATAAAAAATAACGAAAGATAAAAAGTTGATGTCTGTCGTCAGAGAGTATCAGTTCCTGGTTTGAATCGTTTGCTCAGTGAGTACCTTCCATAGGTTCTATCCAGGGCAGTGCTCACCTAACCTTAAACCACTTCTAGGATATACTCTTCTGTGGCACAGTATTCATCTTGTCTTCTTGGCACAGCGAAGACCTTCTGGGATTGGGTTAGCCTCGTAGCCTGGGGAGCCCTCCAGACGAGCAGAGGGTTGCCATCTGGACGTCTTCCAGAGCCAGGAGTAAGAGCACACCGTGTACCAGACCTACGTCCACTCTCAACGCAACCTGATTTTATTCTTCAGGTCAGCCACAGCTGACCCCATGAATAAATCAAGTTATTTCTTCTTCAGTTTTATTTTTTTCTCTTTTACCCGCTGATGAAGCTACTCACTTTCAACTACTGTGTACTCCCTGCTCCCTGCTGCAGCCTTCGTTCTCCTGCAGAGTGGAGGAACAGCAGTACGGCTGGGCCAACAAACACAACAAAACACCCGTACACGGTAGAAGGACTAGGAACAAACAACCAAATACTACTGCTGGTTGGACTAGGAACAAACACAACAAAACACCCCGGTAGAAGGACTAGGAACAAATACAACAAAATACTACTGCTGGTTGGACTAGGAACAAACACGACAAAACCCCCCCGGTAGAAGGACTAGGAACAAATACAACAAAATACTACTGCTGGTTGGACTAGGAACAAACACAACAAAACACCCCGGTAGAAGGACTAGGAACGAATACAACACAAGACCACGGCTATTCGTACTAGGAACAAACGGACTGATTTAGCAGAACATTTTATCCAAAGCAACTTTCAGTGAATTCAGATTGTGGTTATTAGGGAGCAGGTAGGAGGAGGAGGACTAATGAACACACTTGCCTCATAATTAGCTACCAGCAGACAACTTTATTGGGACATTGATATTATAGGCAGTCGGATATTAAGGTTCAAATGACATTTTTCTCACATAGAAATGGGGTTGCAGGGCAAAGTGCAAAAGTGAGTTGGGAATCACTGTGCTAGAGCTTTGGCATCTTGGTCAGCCTACTGCAGTGCTGTGGACATTGAGAACTGAAGCCAGTAGCTTTTGGCCTGTCCCTATTCAATCAATGAAATTCCTTCAGTTTTCTTTTTTTCTCATAGTGAGTTCTGAAAGATATTGTAGATAACAGGGCGTGACAGATCAGCGTCATATCAGCAGTGTCTGTGTGGCAGAGGTACCTCAGCCGCGGCCACGGCAATCAGATAGCTTGTATGGCGCAGTTACAACTCTAACAGCGCCGTTACTGCATGCAGCACATCTGGGACTGAAACACGGGGAGGACACAAACCGGGGCTTGGATGTACAATTTATCTACAGGCTGAAGAGCCTGAGGAGGAGAAACAGCTGTGTGCGTTTTTATTTTTTTGAAATGGTGCATCATTTTTCCCCATACAAGTACGCACATTAATTTGGAGAGGAAAAAAATAATAATGCTTTTGCTGGGACCTAGCAAGCGGGACCAGATTTATCTTGTTTTAATGTCTGTCTATTATCTTCAGTGTTCCGAGAACCCCCTGTCAGGATTTACATATAGCCCAGCAGGAGCAATTAAACATGGTTGCTCTGTGAACAAGCCATCGATTACCAGCAGCATCATCCCCCCCACAACAGGCCCAGCCTCCGACCTGTTGTTGGCCCTCTCATAATTATCTCTGTTTTCCTGCAACTTTGTGCCAATTCATTATCTGACCAATAAGGGATGTTGTTACTAGGTCTGGAAACGGGAATGGGATTTGATAATGAGATATTTATGGCGGTGTGTCGAAATGCAGCGCCGCCATAGTTTGTTGTGAGCAGTACATGACTCTTTATGTGCGTGTATTGGAAATGTGATCCATATAAATGCCGTGACGCATAGCAGATGCAAGCGCTGTTCCGATGATGTTTCCGTTGCCGTTATTCCGGGCGGTTAAGAGCGCTACCTTTGTACTTCCTCGATGTTAGAACAACAACAAACGACTAAAGTTCAATAGAAGAGAAGAGGTGTGACAGCCGCTCTCGCGTCCATTTCCAGCTCCCTTGATGCATGACTTCATTTGGTTTCTCTCTCCCTTCCCTCCGTTTACTCTTATTTCTGATAAACCTCTCCGTTATCCGCCTGCTTCATCTGTTTTTGTTTTTTGTTTCACTCCCTCACCCTCTCTCTCTCTCTCTCTCTCTCTCTCTCTCTCTCTCTCTGACTCCATGAGTGTAACCCCCCCCCCCCCCCCCCCCCCCCCACACCTCCTCAATCTCTTTGATGACGGGATGTCTGCTCGCTCTCTCCTTCTGGAACCCTCCAACGTAGGCACACAGACACCCACATGCAGCCTCAGATCATCGGCTGTGCTCTGTGGCCTTCTTCATGTTGTGCCTTGACAAGATTTCATCTCAATTGCTGTATTACTTTTTTTTCTTTTTCTTTTCTCCTCGCCCCTACCCATCACACTGCTACGCTGAATAATTCAGCACTCGCTGGCGATGCCAATCGCATTTGACATCTAATGATATCATGTTGACAGAAAGATGACTGTAATTGTGGGGATGGGGAAATGAGAAGAAACCGGCCAGCAAGCTAGGCCCCTCTGCTTAACACGTCTCTGTCTCATTGAACTGTGACCCACCCTGTGGTTAATCCAGGCAGGACAACCCCTTGGGCAAGGCATGTTCTTCTCACATTTTTCCATAGCCATATTATACTTCAGTATTATGCTACAAAAAGCTGTGTTACTACAGCAACTTTGAGACATACTTTGTCGTAGTTATTAGACGGTAACGGTACGATCTTCAGTGGAATACAGATTTACTCACTAGAGTTTCTAGCAGGGATATGGCTATAAAATATCAGCCAATTACTAATGACCTCAGTACGCATTGGTACTTCATAAAACATAAAATAATTAATAAAATAAATGTGTGTCCCTTTTATGAATGATGAAAACCCTGCAGTGCAGCCGTAAAACGTACTGGGGAGGAAGAAAATAAAAGTGACTGACAAAAAAAAAGTAGTGTGAAATTAAAGGATGAAAGACATATGGGAGGGATCACATGGCTGCTTGCACTTTTTAATTATGGCCCCCAAATTAAATTACTCCGCAACCTCATACTCCAGCCCAGCCAAAGGAAATTGCTCCGACCAAGTGACAGCCCTCGTTTGATTAACCTCCCCTCTCCGCTTCGCATGCTCAACACAAAGGAGCTGTTGTTATTCCAGGGCCGGAATCCGACAGCAAGTTCGGCAACTGTCAGTCAGTGAGTGAGGTTCACCAAGGCACGATAGATCACCGAGCTCCGTGATGCATCAATCCTAAAAGAAACAACTGTCAGTTACATGCCCTAGCGATCAACCTGTTGCTGCTGTTCTATAAAAAAAAAGAAGATATTAATATAATGTGCTAATGGATTAGCAACACAATGCTCAAGGGTCAGGCAAGCGGCAAACAATTTATTCTAGACTTTTTTGGACACGACAAAGTGATTACCCGGTCTGTGTTATGTGTACAGCACACCGATAACGCAGCCGGTACAAAGCAATTAGTGCAAAAACATCTAATTGTCACTTGTTGAACGATTTTTTTACTTAAATCTGTCTGCCATTTCATGTGTGACATCGGCTAGAAACAAGCTCACAGGGTAAACAACATACAAGCCTTTGGCTAAATGACTAAACGTTCAGGTAACCTATTGTGCAAAACAAGGGGATGCTAATTGAGTTCACTGTCAAAGCCAGTGTATTCTGTTTATCCATGTTTGTCATAAATATGTGTCTGTGCAAAACTCGATCATCATAGGACTCTAGGTATCTCTGTAGCAATGAAAAGCAAACTAAATAAAGATTAGCTTCTAAATATGAAGAATTTAAAGATTAAGGAAGCTGAGAAGTGCAGACTATATAAAAATATAAAGCACTTCAGAACATGTTTCTGTTTTTTGATGTGTTGGCTCAAAATAACATCCTTAAGTAAAAAAAATCACAGTGTGTTGAAAAGGAATATTAAAGCCATATTTATGTGTAAACTCTAGGCTTGGGGTTATGTGTGAGTGCGTGCACGGGTGTGCTCCATATCTGAACGGGAATCACAAATGAGCCATAAATATGGCAGTTGCCGAGTTTTTCTGCTAGATTAAAAAGCTAAATATCAAAACATATTTGACATAAACACACTTGTTTGTCAAACGGTTTAAACACACATTCACTCAGGGAAAACCACATGGGCAATCAGGAATTTTTTGTTGAGTTAATTAGGCTATTTTTTTAAGACTTAATACCATCTAGTTAAACTCTACCTGAACCAGACAACTTAAAATAACTTCCAAAACAAAAACCCAAGGAAACTGGAGAAGTAAAACGGAATAACCTGATCTTCCCAGAGAAAAAATTGTCGGAACAAATCTTTGTCTTATACGAATAATATGCCCTAGAGTCTAGACAATACTTTTTTCCTTTCATTTGTTTTCTCTTTAGAGACCCCTTTTTTAGTGAACTTCATGTCATGTTCTCATACTACCTCAGTCTTTTGCAATGCCCTATTCCAAAACTATATAAAATCCTCTATTCAGCATCAGAGGAAAGCGTAACGATGGTATTGCACAAGTCCCATGCATTTCAAATGGAATCATTTTTTAAATCAACATCTGCTGCAGAGGTCATATTCTGGAACGTTAAACATTACTTTATGTAAGTTTATCCTCCACAGTCTGCCTCTTCTCCAAACCTCTCCTCTGGGTGATGTAAAAAGGGGAAGGTAAAGACACTAGAACAAATAGCACTGCATAGAATAAACAGTGTGGGATATTGGCTTTGTTCCATTACCTAGCCCAAAAAGGGTTGATTTCTTGTTACTTTTTTCAGTAAAATACATATAATTACAGAGCTCAGTGGGGCCGAGAGGTCCCGACACCATATTTATGCATTATAGCCCTTCCACAAAAAACATCTAGTGAAATGTGTTCTGACTCATTTCAATCTTCCATTTTAGCGGGAAATAGAAACAGTGAATTGTAGCATCAGAGGGGTAAAACAGCTCCCACACAACCAGCTCCCAGTGCAATTAGACTGGAATGGGGTTCAAACCTGCCAATGACAAAAAGATGTGATGCACTTTTGCTAAATTGTTCAAAAACTTGACAGCCTAAAAAAACTCTTATGCAGGGTCATTCTCAAGATTATCTTCAATTGCCTAGGATTGCCCATGGAGAAGACAATTCTGTACTTAATAGCAGACTAGCATGATTTCGAGAAAAACAACACAAGGCGCTTTTTATTTGGGGTGCTTTGCGATTCGAGCGTAAAGGAGCAAGGAGAGGGCGCAGAATAACTCTGATAGTATCAAAACGTAAATGGGCTCCATCAAATACGAACACGTCTCCGCCTGCTCCCCCTCTCTGATTGAAATGAGTTACGGGAACCTCTGAGGCTGAGACGAAATGGGGCTGAATGAAACTGGGCCAGAGTGACTGACAAGTGGCTCCAAATGAAATAAATCAGGGGAAGAAAAAAAAAATAAAACCTTGTTATGTGAAGACACACAATGCTTTCCCCACAAAATGTGTTCAACCAGAGGAAGATAAAAGAGACACAACACTTCTACTTTCCCAAGCCTGCTTCCTCACCGGGAGAAAACCTACTGAATGCCGGCTGTTCTTTCTAATTTGCACAAGTGTGTTTTCTTACGAGACTCCAGTAATTAATCTATAAACTCAACCTGCATGGTTCCTGCACAGAAGAACAATACAATAATAAAGAGGTTTTCAACATAAGAACATATCCATGGATGTTGGGTGGATGGGGGTGTGCCTGCATTTTGTGTGTGTGAAAATGCAGAGGTACCATAAAGAAGTATACAGATGCCAAAACTAAAATACAAGGAATTCTTTACAATGGCGATAAGTCAAAAGACTTATCGCCATTGTAAAGAATTCCTTGTATTTTAGTTCCAAGGCCTGTATAAGGTGTATTACCAAAGGCTTTTGGTAGGGGGATAGGGGGTCATTAAATAAGAGGTTATAGCTGGGTTCTGATGAGTTATTATGTCCTACGAGGACCGACATGGACTAGACTTATAGATCGAAAATACGAATTGAATACTTTAACGGAAGAGAGGCGGATCTAGTAATATTGTCCAATACAGCGTATGATTGCAATATTAATTGCAAACCTGACTCACTACCTAGTTTTTGAGTAGTTCACACAATTAATGGCAATTATGTGGCCATTTGCATTGCTCTTTACTGCAAACAGCAAGAAAATGTCAAAAAAGAGGCCGGGGTATAGGTAACTAAGCAAAGCTAGTGGACTGGCACACAATTTGCCATATCAGAGCAGAAAATACCAAATACCTTCAAAGGAACCAAATACTTTGAACCTTACCTTGAAAAAAACACATAATATGAGTAGTGGCCCGTGGCTCTGGCTGTGACAGAGCAGCTAATCAATATGTGCAATTCTTTATGGCTGTATTCTTTGTGTTTTTATTTCAACTTGTTCAACATGATATGCATGTCTTGGAAAAAGAAAAAGTTACCCGCTAACCTGAAGCGTGTCTTTAACAGTGAAACCATCACAAGCTCTCAGAGGGCGATCACATGCGCGGCAGCGGCAGCAGCTGCTATTGTTGTTTTGCCTTGGCACAGTGACCTGACCACATGGCTGCAGGTCGCACAGGTAACGCTTTCCGCTCCCGCGAGGCCATTCACGCACAGTACACTGTCCAGCACCAAGGCGAGGATGGTCCTCCCCCTGATTCCTATTATATATACATGCGCACTACATGAGCAGAGAAAAGGAGAAAAAAAAAAGAAAGAAAATCCCACACAGGTTTTTTAATTACGTCCGTGTGTCTACTTAAGTTTAACCTTTTAAGGTCGACCCATTCTGAAGGGTGAAGTTTCCCGCAGTGCCTCAGGACGGGCACACAATAAGTCAGCGCTGCTTAGCATTCACCGCCAGGGTCCAGGGGAACTCCACAGCGTCGTCTGCACCGCGTGGGGGGGTGTCTCGGGGTGAGGGGGGTGAGGGGGGTGAGGGCTGGGGGTGAGCCGGGGTGGCCGGTTGAAGATGATAAAACACGCTCAAAGCTCGGCGGGGATTTATTGTTTGGCTCCCCTCCTCACACACAGCTCCGCGGTGGCTTTCTCCCCCGCGCTAGATTACATGTCAAAAGTGGCGCGGCAAGCAGATATTTCAGCCAATAAGTGAGGGGCGGAGGGAGAGGGGGGAGGAGGGGGAGACAGGGACAGAGATGGGGAAGGCAGGGGGGGGGGGGGGATGGTGCACCGGGAGCAATATCGCAGAGCCTTCGCAGAGAGTGAGGCTCGTATTGACCCCTGACCCCATTGTGCAGTAGAGTGATGGCTGACCATAAACCTGCCCGACATCATCCGGGAGGGGGTGGGGGTGGGGGTGGGGGGGTTGGGTGAAACGGATTATAGCGCCGCGAGGAGTGAGATACTCAGAATGGAGTGCAACCTGCTTAGCCACGTACCACGCTGGCTGCGGTTGCACCGCTCCATTGCGTGCTTCGCGGTGTCAGATTAGTGAACAAATCATAGCAGACAAGTAGTCATATAATGGAGATTACGCACACACACACACACACACGCACACACACACAAATGTACACAGACTCACATCCACACACACAGCTTCTCTCTGAGGGTCAGATAAATATACACAAGCAATTCTCCCGGGAGTAAATAATCATAATTTATGTCAAGATAGTCCTGTGTTGCTCAACTTGAGGGATGGGGGCTTAGGTTTTCCTTAAGATGATATACGCAATAAGAAATACATTCAGCAAGATTAATTTCGCACACAACAGAAGCCATCCATCAGGTCGAGTCACACAGGCACATGGAATACATGATACGTAAAAAGCATCTGAGCATGCCAGCAGTGTAATTAAACCGTCCCTTGACAGGTGTCAAATGAATAATGTTTTTTTTTGGATGTTTAACCATGTTACTAATTAAAATAATCCATCTTCAACACACACATGCACATTTTCATCCAAAAGCTGTATTTGCATTTTAATGAAATTCAAATTTGCGTTTTGTGGTAAAGTGAACCCCCATGTGAAACACTGACTGATGTGTTTGGCAATAAGAACACTTAAAATATTAATTATAACATGTTTGTTTAATTCACTTTTAATTGGTACTATAATGCGACGACAAACAATGAAGAAAGAAAACAAAGAAAGAAATCATGATGAAAGGCAAAGCTGTTGCCGACCAAAAAAGCTTACACCGTAAGAATTACTGAAAAGCAACTCCTAACTTCAACAACATCCTGCCTCGCTAGCATGAAACCGTTCCCTTCTTAGAGGACCGTAATAAGAAAATATAACATGGCTGTGTGGTCCATATTACATTTACCACGTGGCTGCGCCTGTTTCTTTCAAGCATTAGTTCCAAATGCCACATAAGGGACATTTGAAATGTGAACATGCTCCGATCGATCAATATAAGTTTAAGTTTGCAATGTGGGGAAAATGGGAACAATGTATTGTTCCAGTCCCTGAACCACCTCTGTATGTCTCACGGCTTGTCACCTTCCATTGAAGACGAAGCAATAGCACTTCTGCTACTCTCTTCTAAGTTGTACCCTGATAGCCGATGTAACAGACCCTGTTCAGAGGGGTGTCACCGTAGAACAGACAACAGGTGTCGCACATAAAGCTTATTAAGGCTCTGCTCCTTTTATGACTGATCATCGTTTGAAACTGACGGTGTTTTTTTCATGGGAGACATGGTACTTTCAATATGACGGAAAATTGCCAATGTCTATCCCATGAGCATTTCTAATGCACAAGCCCTACACCAGCTCTGTGAGAATTGATCAAGATGAGTGTTGACTAGCTAAGTCTGCTGCCCACGCCGTGATACAACAGGAGCAGATCCATTACTAGTGTTATGAGGGACACCGGTGTTTTCCTTTGTGAAAAGGATTTAAATAGAAAGAGGAACAATTGAACAATTAATAGAAGGTGAAGTCCGGCCCGCAACTGAAAAATCTGCCACCAATCGGAAAAAGCATTATCTGTAAATAAACAACATGTTTGCCAGAAGCCACTAGTTGAGTAGCCCTCTTGCTTCCTCTCTTTCCTGCTCCCACTCTGTGCCACTCTCTCCCCTTCCTTCCACAGAGAGAACACGGAGCGTGGCCAGATGGGACTTTCAGGCAATAATGGCAAATCACCTCCACCCCTCTCATCCTTGCAGCCTGTTACTGCAACATTTCCAGGTACAGCCTGATCATACACGATACAAACGGCTAAATGAAAACATCTAGTGGCCGTGTGCTGACAGGCCAATCATGTGCAACACCTTTCAAAGACCAAGAAAGTCCTCAGCCCAGTGAACATTGGATATTTGTTTCATTATGAACTGCGGGAAAGAAGAGGGAAATAATGATAATAATTATGAATACAAAAATATCAAAAAAATGCAAGTACTAGAAGGTTTTCGTCACCTAATAACGTGTGATATTTGAAAAATATGTCTAAAACCCTTTTATTACCAGAATTTCTGCCTAAAGACTAATCCTGGCTTGGCATGTCATTATAAATGTCTCATAACACCCATGTTAGGCACCCTAACAACAACTAACTTTTCCTATTATGAGTAATTGGGAAATACTTTTCATTTGTACAATACTTTGTAAGAAAAAAACATCCACAGATAAATGATTCATTGTTTTCTTTTCTTTCATGAATTCTCCATCAGGTCTCCAGAGGTCAGCAAAGGGTACTGATACCCCCCCAGAGTTCACCACTAGCGGACGTGTGCCTGACATGCCCCTCGCGGTTCATTCAAATGCGCAAGAGAGAAAGAGAGAGATAATCTCTTCCAAGGGCGTCGTGTCAAAGCCTGCTCCCAGATCAGCTTCATCAGAGCGTAATTAACGTGCAACACGCTGACGTCCATCCGAATCGGGATGATCGTTATTATTGTTGTTAGCAGAAGTAATATGCAGCAAGCGTCCTCGTACATCACAGTCTCGTCTCGAGGCCTGATACTGCTCCTTGGCATTCAACCAGGTGGATCAAACTGTGCATATTCATTTTTTTGTATTATTGTGTTGATGCTTATTAAATTTGAAATCTGCTTCGGAGGTTATTAGAGTTGTCCCTGCCAAAAGAAGAAGATAAATATCAACATCAAGAGTACTTATGTAACATCTGTCCATGTCGCCAGCGTTCCCTGAAGTATAGACTATTCCCCTTTCCTCTGGTGGATATCTCCAGCTCCAGCTTCAGTAAATCAGTTCTGTTTAGAGACCTTCACGGCTCAATGATCCTCTACAGCCCCGGCTTGACCATCAGCCATCAGCCCACTGTCCCAGCCCCATTTGTCTTCCCCAGCCTCTACTTACTCCATACAGTCCCACCCTCAATGCCTTCCTTGCCCCCTCTCCCTGTTCCTCCTGTCCTTTGCTCGTTCACTCGTTCCTTCCATCTTTAATCCTTTCCCTCCATCCCCCCGTTCAGTTTGTCCCACTTCCCCTGTTGGGTCATGCCGAAAATACAAAAGAATATTCCATCAATTGCCGGCACTCACTCTCTCTCTTCCTCTTCCCTCCCTCCCTCCTTCCCTCTGCCTCTCTCTCTCTCCTTCCCCACTATTTGTACCCCCCTCCCTCTCCCTCTCTTCCCCTCTCTACTTAGCTCCCTCCTCCCCCCTCCCCCCTCCCTTCACCCTGTCCCTCAATTAAGTGCGGCGTGGCCAGATTACAGCTGAGCGCGTAGCAGTAGTGCCAGTGTTCTGTGCCACGGGGGGGCTGTAATCCACTCCAGAGTAACATCAGCACCGCAATCAATCAGCGGTATCACCGCATCCAGAAGCCCTTCACTCGACCACCCACCCACCCCCCCCCCCCCCCCCCCCACACTCCCCCCATCCCGCCCGCCTCGGAGACCGCCACTCGATACAGCACCGCCCGTCAACCACCAACTGGCACGTAGTTAACGCGCCGGGCGCGGGGAGCTGTGTGAGTGAAGCTGTTAGCAGGATGTCTGTCTGTCTCTCTCTCTCACCCTCTCTCTCTCTCTCTCTCTCTCTCCCTTCTCTTGGAACCGGCCACGCACAGCACCTGCTCTCATTTGGCTGTTGTGAATAGCACCTTGGAAACGCGTTAAGCTATGCGGTGATGGACATCCATGCGAGGCAAAGCGACGGGGGTGGAAAAAAAGACACAGACGGACAACGCAGAGGCCGAGGAGTAGAAAGTGAAACAAACAAACAACTTATTCATCTGATTTTGGAGTCTGATTAGAATAGGTTGCAGACTTCTCCGGCTTCTGCAGAGGACGGCTTGACATTATGGGGTGGACACGCCACTGTGCAGGCTAACATTTTTATTTGATTCGATCTTTTTGGACGGGATTGGGCCGCTGCATTATTGATTGCAAACACTTCTGTGGTCACATTTGTGGACAATAGGGTATTAGCCATGTTGACTCTCCCAGCTAAGAGAAAAACACAGGTGGATCAAATGAAATGGTAAGAAGGGGATTTTTTTAGAATACTTTTACGAACTATTCTTTGGAAACAAGGGAGAATATGAAACTCTGATTGGTTATGTCAGTATCATAATTCCCCGCCCCCCCCCAGGAAAACAAAGAGTTACATTGTGAACAGTATTCATGGGGTCAATGTTTAGGTTAGTATTAATCATGGGCCAAAGTTTCTTTGGAAGAATGTGGATAGTGTTGTAAAGAATTGCTCAAAAGCAGCGAAAATGCATGCTTCATGCCAACAAAGTCCTAATTAACCCAGTCAGACGCACAAATCAGAGATTTAACCTGGCTGATGCTAACCTTACTGATGTTACAGTGCTTTTCTAACTCAGGGAAATATACTTGGAATTCCAATTATGTTAACAATAATTAAAAGTTTTGTATTTGTTTGTTATGTGTTGTTTAGTTCAATCTTTTTTTTAAATATTGAATTAGACAGCATTGCCTCATCAATTAGCTTGATAGCTTCATAGAAACCATTGTATATTAGCACATTTTATTCTGTACTCCATTTAAATTGGAATGGAGTGATAGCGTATGAATAGTAATAATATCGCAATTGAACGTGGCAACTGAGGGAACACAGCGCAATGGATTGCTAGAAGATGAACAGGATTCCTGTGCAAAAGCCCTTCCACTCTCTCTGAAGATGTTTTTGACAGTTGTTTTTGAAACCCCATTAGTGCCATTAGTGTTGTTCTATGAATACAATCCATAAGCAGTGACACCACATGCCTGTAGACTTCTTATTTGTCTCACTTTAGTGACATTTAGCGGAACCCATTGTACGCAGCTCGCTGCCAACTAACGCTGTTAATTGCTACATTCCTATAGCTCTCCCGGGTTATAATTGATCGCAGTCATTAAGATGGAGATGAGCTTTGGACGACACATTCGCACAGAAAACCGCACGCACACTTCCACTGAATTTATGATGTGATAAAAAAGCATCATTATTTCAGCTTAGTTATGAAATTGAATAAAAAATTATGCCTGAGGGAAAGAAAAATTTAGATTTTAGAACGTCTTTCCGTCAGAATATATGGATGAAGCACTATTCAATGAGGGCAAGTCGACGTTACAGTCGCTGATTGATGATGTTTCTAATCGAGTCGAATGATCCCACTGCTACTCAATGCGTACCATTGTCACCTGGTATAACTAATACGCCAAAGTGGGAGTATAACTAGCTTCAACTTCTTGTGAATGCACAGCTAAACTTGCGAACTTAACTCCCACATCATGCCCTTATTAATAATGAATAGGGATTTGCCTGCTTCACTGCTCTTTTCTGCTTATTCTTACTTATGCATGTCAACAACAAAGACATAGATTTCTCCTGAGTGATTCAATATGGGCTCTAAGTATGTATGCATTTAGTGGAGCTATCCGGGGGCCAGTTTGCTACTTTAACAACTGCTCTTGCTTATATTGGCTTTCAGAGAGATCACTTATGTTCAAGTTAAATGAGTTGCCTTTATCACAATCTACGGGTGTCTCAATACCCCGAGACTGAGATAGGAACCTGTAACAAAAGCTACTGAAAATAAACAAATTCAAACAGGGTGAGGGTTGGCCATCTGGCCTGATTGATGGATAAAAAGTGTTGGGCATTGCTTGGTGGAAGCATGGATTGGTTTCTGCCAATTGGAGTAAAAGCCTCAGAGTCCGGTGAGGACTAAGAGTGGAGACGTGCTAGCCAATAGACAGCCCTTTCTTTCTTTAGCCCCCGTAGGAACAGAGGTAGGGGCTGTTTTAGATAACATATTTTATATATATATATTTTATGAACGACACCTGTGGTTGTCCTAAGATGACACATTTTGTGAAAAGGGTCTATTGATATCTGATTGCAGGCTTAAAGTGAACCATCAGAATTAGCATTTTGCAGACCACAGGTTGGTTTATTTAAAAAATCGCTACTATGCCATGCCCTTATATAAATGTAATTACTTCTAGACCAGATGCGGCAATGGCAGGCTGGACCGATGTTCTCTGAGGGAGCAAGGTTTCCATCACGGTCAACTTTAGTTTACCCTGCATCGTAATTGCATACGTCCATCAGTTTAATAGTTTATTGTTATCTGCTGTTGGTGTGTAACCGGTGCCCTTTAGGGGTCCTAGCAACAAGAAAACATGGTGACTACGACAACAAAGTCTGGCGGAAAGAGATGTGTTTTTGAAAAAAGAAGAGAATGGACAGTAGAATGCAGTCTCACATGCTCAGTATGAGAGTTTTTTCTCCTGTTCCAAACTTCTCAAGTAGAAATTTACCTTACCCGGGTCGGAGAAGAGTTAAAGATTTTCTCGAAAATATGTTCTTGAAAAAGGGTATTAACAATAATACTATATGGTCTTCTGTAAATCGTGTCCATTTTAAACCCTAATCCTGTGCTCACTCATGCACTCACATACCTTTACTGGCTGGCCTTGCTGTTTAAGCTAAGTATGCAAAGATTAAACTGCAATAACATTACCGGAATGTCCTTGGCTTCCCCTATGAGAGTAGGGCAACTCCGTGGTCAAACCAGAATAATGCTTTTGGTTAGCCAATGCTGCATTTCTCTGACAATCCTACCTGTGTTTTCTTTGATTGCAGTTGTCAACTAATTATATGTTATATGTTGTTCCCTGTTTGAGTAATGTGCGTTCATTTCACTTTTTCCCCCGCCTCTTCACATCTCAAGCACTTAGGCACTTCAGCGTCGTGGTTGTTTTTTGCATGGTAATGCTCGGCAAAGGCGACAAACAATACCCCTTTTAAGACGAGACAGGCTGACAGCATAAAACGGAGTAAAAATCGCAGCAGGAGGGAAGGCCCATTTGGCCAATCTTCCTGCATCACAGGCTGATCAACCAAGTGATGCAAGCGAACCAAACCCGGCTCCAATTTCTGCAAGGCTACAGGATTTTTCTGGAGGTCAGCAATTACCATTTAGCTCTGCAGGAATATGCGATTCACAAGGGTGTAATCCATTTCATTCCTCTGAGTTAAACAGGATAAAGAATAGAGCCCCGCGGGGAGATCGTGCCAACCTGCCCTTGTGGGTCTATGACTCACCAGGAAAAGAATGCTAATGATGGAGAACAAACTAAAAGGTTTGACTGTGTTATTATTGACCTGTGTTACCAAAAACAGTGTGAAATGAAATGCACTTTTTGGTAGGAATCCTATAAAGGCCATGTACTGGATAGGAATCATGCAAATTTAATACTATTTTAAAATGTGTTCATTCCAAATACCAGTGATAATCATATCACCATAGTTATTAATTATAGCTTCCAATGGTGCACAGTTGGAAATGTTTCCCTTCGTAAAATTTCCATCAGACATAGCCTCACAGGTCGTTCATCTGTCAAAGAACAAAGCAAATGCCTGCCTATTACATTATTCACAATTACTCACACACTTTCATCTTGTGTCATAGGCAGGGCAGGTTTAGGAAGCCTGTGCCTAGCCAGTGTCCATTTCACAGCCCAGTGAAGCATGCTTGTGCATTTCACTCAAACATACATGAGCGCTCGGTCAAAGGAAATCGTATCCAAGTACCTCTGGGGCTAAAGGCCATTTCATTTGAACTCGGGCCACAGTTTGCCAAAGATAATCTGACCATTCTTTGAAGTAAAAGGATGAAAAACGCCAAGCGTGTCCAAAAAAGTTGGCGATTAACCGGAATGAAGTGATGCGCCGGAGAGAGATGCAATCAGATGGGACTAATGGAAGGAGATAAAGCCCAAACACTTGGCCAGGGTGGATACCCCTGAAGACAGAATGGGTATTGTTGCAGATCCCGCTGGGCACCACTTTATCAGTTCCCTCGTGTCTTTGACTCATCTGCATTACCCCACACTCTTGCAACCGCGGAAACGTTGTTGTAATATCAGGGTAGCATATAAAAAATGACTCAACTATTTATTTTTATAAGAAATTAAAAACCAGATTTACAAATTTGCTAAGCGGATGATTAAGAGAAAACCACATATCATGTAGATGAATGTGCTCTGCTGCAATGAATTGTGCAGCGTATACATTGTAAATTCAGGAAACTGAATTAACAACGTTAATTCAGGCCGATACCCATCAATATGACCGGCAGAGAGACGCAATGGAGGATCCTTCAGAGCTGGAACGAGTGCAGTTCTAGAAATCCAGCATAATGGACACATTTGCATCAATGAAAAATGTTCCATTTGTACATTCAGTGGCTGTGGGGAAGTCAGGGACCTGTGGCAGAACCGCAGTTAATCGTACACTCAAACATGAAGTCAGAAAGTGAGTGTCTTTCTGTCACCAGAATAAAGACAAATACAGACAAATCTTTTATTCTGGGATACAGAATAAAATATTCGTAATTTGCTGAAAATAGCGTGGTTGAGTCTGAGCAGACTCTGATAGGTTTAGGGTGAAAGTAGTGTGCTCAGCTCAGATTTGAAAAGCCATCATCAATCACACACTGATAATCGTGATTATGTTTCCACACTTGTGACGGAGAGAAGCATCATGAAACAGATATCTGCAGTTGAGAGGAGGCAGCCATTACTATGTAAGATGCCTAATGTATGGGGACTATAAATATCACTAAATTGTGGTGTAAAAAGCTAATGCAAAAAGCACTAAGCCTCAAACAAAAATATGTATGGTAAACGTTCAGAGCATACCTTCCTCTAGTATCTGAACTGGGAATACTTCCACATGATGTATCTGACACCAACCAGTCAGGACTTATGATAAAGTTTGTGCAAAACTTTCAATCAAAGCTCATAGTCTTTCCCTTATTCCCAGATCACAATGAGGGTTAACAGAATCACTTGAGATGACACTTTATAAAAAGAATAGTCAAGGACACACCGTTTGTAAAAAAAAAAGAAGAAGAAAATAGTAAAGAGTTTTTGCAGCAAAATGCCTTACGAAAGAGACCTGGGCTGAAACCTGGCCTCACCTCTGTTCTGGCCATCCCAGAATAGCAGGAGTACCTTTATTCCAGAAGGGGGAGGGGGTGGCAATTGGTATAGAGCTAGAGTTAACCAGCTTCCAGGTGTCAGTCAGAGTGCAGGTGCATCTGGTTGGCTGAAGCCACTCACAGGTAAACAATAAACAAAGCGACAACGGTGACAAACAGGTGTGTGGGTGGAGGCAGGCGTCAAATTGAGAGCCTACGATGTGTGTGTGTGTGTGTGTGTGTGTGTGTGTGTGTGTGTGTGTGTGTGTGTGTGCGCGCGCGCAAGAGGACATGATGTAAGGAGAGGCGTAGAGAGCAAAATAATACATCTATTTTTCTTGGTTTTACTCGGAGGAGATGCGTCCCTGGTTTTCATTTCACACTTGTCATGACACACTCTTGCTCCGAAGAAGCGTCTCGCCGTAGCAATGTGCTCCTTAAAAAGGTAGGAGGGGATGGTGGTAGAGGTCAGGTGGATATATACTCAAGATCTAGCCCCCCAACCCACACACACACACACACACACACACACACACACACACTCACACTCACACACACACACACACACACACACACACACACACACAAACACTTCTCGTTCACCTTGCATGGAACAACAAAAATATGTTCAGGATGGGTGAGAGGGAGTGATGCGTCCGCGGGATGGATGGGGCGAGTGGGGGGAGCGGGGGTGTAATGATAGGAGGCAGAATCAACCGTCTAGACACAAATGAGCTGCGAAAGGGTCTCTAAGGTTCACCCACCTCCAGGCTGAGAGCAATGGATAGTGGGAGGAGGATTGAGACACACAGACTCACACACACACACACACACACACACACACACACACACACACACACACACACACACACACACACACACACACACACACACACACACACACACACACACACACACACACACACACACACACACACAGCCATCTTCACCCGGGTCGGGGTCACTTACAGCGCGTCCCCCGAGATGTGCTGTCTCCGGCTGATAAAAAAAAAGGTACCAGGTGTTTGTCTGCAAACTGCAGATGATGAGTCATTTTCTATTTTTTTTTTTTTTTCAATCTCTCTCTTTAAGAATGTCTCTGTCCAAGTAATTATGCCTCAGCGTTATCTAATCGGCAAAAATGGCAGGCTGACAACACTCAGACTCAAAGCAGCGTTAGCCGGGGAATGGCCATTATACGTCGCGAGGCGGAGGTGGTGTTTATGTTTGTGCGTGTGTGGTTGTGTGTGTGTGTGTGTTTATGTGTGTGTGTGTGTTGTTTCAAATCAACTTCATTTGGCTCCAGGCATCATTGGTTGGGAGACACAGTAGCTCACGGTAAGTTTATTCCGACCTGCCAGATGGAAAATGGGGGACGGGGGGGATGGGGGGGGAGGGGGGAAGGGGAGGAGGGAGAGCGTCTCAACTGATACTCGGATCAGACACATGAACTTGGTGATGGCGAACTGGGAATGCGGTATGCTGCCGCTGATACTGTGCTGCTTCAGCCAATCACTACTGCTCAGGCTGGATCTCATCACAATGCAAGGAAATCAGGCCTTTTATCAGGCCTTTTGTGCATTCTCATGTGTGTTGTGAAAATGTGTAAAAAGACACACACACAACCACACCTAGTCAAGTGTTTGCATATAGCATTAAGTATTGAAAGAACTTTTGTACCTTCTTTAGATTTCATCACAGTGCAGTTAGCGGAAGCAAATGACCAATCTCTAGCCTTACACAGTGAATATTTCTTCCTGTGTCTCCCCTGTTTTCTCTGACATGTGCTTAGTTGGCGTTCAAGGTTGCGATATAACGCTGCCTAACCTTGAAGAGCAGCGTGGTGCCTCTATCAGTGGGTATGCATGCATGCTGTCGGAAGATGCAGTCCCCTGTGTATTGAATGAACCAGACAGAAGGGTCAAAAAAGAGATCTAGTTTATATGGTACACATCGCAACATTTAGTCAAATAACCTCAGTAGTATGTTTATTGAAAACAGGCCCTCTATTAACATTCTGAATCAATATTTTGAGATTCCATTCTCAAAAGGACATGGATGCATCAATATTCCAACTGAGGTCCATGATTTCCTACAATCCCCTGCCAAGTATGCTTTTTATAATGCTAGTCAAAGTAGTCTTTTACAGATCGCTATTCCCTAAGGTACAAGACGATAGCTGTGTTATTGTAATTGTGTTTCTTTCTTAATCTTTATTTCACATTTATTTTTTGTGTGCAACCAGAGCTTTCCCTCAGGGACAATAAAGCTGAAATTCAAAAAGTACAGTATTATACGGTTACATTCTAGTGCTTCTCACACTTGAAATGCTAATTGCCTAAGATCCCCTTTTCAGTTTCAGGTCCAAAAGTGGTTTTAAACCATATATAAAAATACCTCAATAACATTAATATCTTTGACCATTTTTCAAAGAAATTAATCTCGACTTTTGCTTTACGGATCCCTACATGTTAAGGATCAATTATTCCCATAGCTGCGATTCACTGGATAACAGCGAATCCAATAGTTTAAATCCAGACAAAGAAAAACTAGAGAAGAGAAATGGGCATACCACAACAAAGCAGGAAAGGAGTTGTTTTTTCCTCTACGCTCTGGTAATTTTTTTCTTCTTTCTGTACTTATCCGCCGGACTCGCGTTAAATAAATTGTTGTATCAAAGGAGTGAGGCCAGGCTTTCATCTCTCCCCCTCAAAGAGTCCGTGGGGGCGGGCTGGCGATGATATGTGGGGGTCTGGTGGGACTCTGCAAGGGAGGGTTACGTGTAATTGCCTCTGCGAAGAGGGTAATGGGCTATTGAGGGGCCGAAAACAGGCATGGTATAGAGAAAAAGTCCACTTTGGAGTCAGGAGCAGGTACATTTACATTCATGAGTCACTGTCTTATATACCACCACTCTTTCTCTTTCTCAGGAACATCTTTGATGCGCTTGTTGACATACACATAGACACACACACACACACTGGAAAAACAGTAATGGCGTCTCACGAAGCAACAAGCGCTAACATTAACAATAGTAGAGTAAACAAAGCCTTATGTGCATTTATTGCAGAAATAGACTCAACAACTATCCAACAACAACCAGAGTATGCACTATTAAAGTTTCTTGTGAAAAATATGTTTTTGCCGTTCTTCTTCATCATTCAGTGAACCCACTGAACACTGCAGCGTGACAGTGTCACATGTTTGGTTGCACTCATTGGCTGAAGGAGGTTGTCTATCAGGGCCAGTACTCCCGCCCACTGTGCGGTCCTGATCGTGTAGCCGAAAGGAATCTGAAGTCAAGTGAAAAGGATGTG
This sequence comes from Gadus morhua, assembly GCF_902167405.1. Taxonomy (NCBI): domain Eukaryota; kingdom Metazoa; phylum Chordata; class Actinopteri; order Gadiformes; family Gadidae; genus Gadus; species Gadus morhua. The sequence continues at coordinate 5,939,531 of NC_044052.1, forward strand.
GCACATTCAGGCATGATTGGCTTAATGCATTGATGAATAAAGGTTCATTGGAGTATCATCTGCATAGATGTGGTAGGCTTTAAAAGTTAAAGAGGATTTATCCTTGAGGAACACAACATGTCATTTTTGTTCGCTTGTGTGAGATGAGCTCACACAAAATACTTGCTTTCTCACTACCTAAACAAATCATCAATTGGACGATTATTGTATCCATAATGCATCATTGGCGCATTGGAAAAACGGTACAACTATTTCCTTTCATTATTCATGCTTGAACTTTTAAGTTACTAGTCTAAAGTTACTAGCTACCAAAAAGCCTCACTATTAATACTAACTTCTCATACCCCCTGCCCTCCATCTGCTTATTAGAACCACAAGCCCACAAATTGTAAAAAGTGTTCCGAGGATCTACCACTGAATGTCCTCTGCCTACAACATGACTTGATTGAGCGGCTGACAGATTGGTTGTGATGATACCTTTCAGATCCCCCATGTCGGTGGTGGCAGCGCTGTGTTCCCACACCGTTGGAACATCAGTAAGATCCCTAATTGACACGGTGGTGTACGAGCCATCAGAGGGCCACCCCCACTACAACCCATGACAACAGCATGTGTCGCTGGCTTGCATCACATCTCCTCACTGTACTTTCACGATACAGGAAAGGGTTATGTAACAATCCTTTCCCCCTCCCCCTGCTGCTGCAGTATGCAGTTCCCGCTCCTCTGCCATGCCGTCAAAGAGACAGTGCTTCAATTAGCATATCTTTGCATCACAATCATTTCATTCTTATTTCTTAATTTGTATTTATTGCAGGGAATCCTGCAAGCTTGTTACCAATGTATAATAGACAATTTGAGGAAGAAAATTACATTTAGAAAAACGATATATTATTATGTTTATGGTGCTATGTGTTATAGTGTTTTTTTTTAAAGCATTATCTGTTAATACCACTGGTGGAACATCATGTTACTGCAGGTGGTAAGTGGGATACATTTAATGCAACATTTATTACAAACGGAAACGTTTTTCAGTAAATTTAGAATTCTGGCCTGTAGCTTTCTGCATTCCATCATATGTTTTCCATATGTTTTTCCTTTTTTTTCCCCACTGTTTCCCACTAGCCATAGCCTTCTTGGTTTGAATAATTGGGTATAAATGAGTCACCTGCACTCTTTGCATCAGCCGCTGCTTGTGTTTTAAATAAATTAAATAAAAATTGAACCGTTTAAATGTGAGATGGCCCGCGAACATTCATCAAGTCAATTGAATGGGTCCTCTCAGGTCAAAGGTTGGGACTAACTGCTCTAGAGGGATCGTCAGACAATCATTCCCGCCTAATTGGTTAATGATTAATTGATGTTTCAACACAGCAAAATTAACAGAAGATTGAAGAAGTTTATGCTGTCCTGTTATAAATACTAAAACATATAGACGAATGATCCTGTATATGCAGTAGTGGTAATAGATAAGACTCTGATAACTGGAACCAGAAATTCAAGCTCTTTAGATCATTATTTTCATTCAAATGATCTTTCAAATGGGCCCTTGGTAATGTTTTGGTCTTGACAGCCCGCTGTTTGGGTGTGTGTTTGGGGATGTGTATGGTTGAGAAGAAGTGAGAGAGAGTGGAATATATAGAGCCTAATAAGATCAATGTCAATAGATGCATAGCTTACAGGTTTATGTAGATCTATGCTTCCATTTCCTTTTCATTTGGTTATTTAATTAAGCCTCAGGCATCTTGGGAAAAGGACAAGAACATAAAGGCCGAGGATGTTGCTCACCGACCTGACTACAATGAATATATAGTGATATTGTATCATGGGTGCAGATTTTTCCTTCTTTTTGAATTGACTTTTTCAACCACTGGGCTTTAAATAATACAGCCCTCACAGGGATAAGGAAGTAGAAATGCTCCCGTCATTGCTTTACACCAGTGGTTCTCGAACGTTTTCGACGAGTAATGTTTCTATGTGAAGCACTTCGAGTCTGCCTCGTGTATGAAAAGTGCTATATAAATAAAGGTGTCTTGCCTTGCCTTGCCGAGTGTACCCTCTCTAAGATATTTTTTCAGCTGAGTGTCCCCTTCACCGGCACAAAACATTTTTTGACATATATGTGTAAATAATGTATGGTTGCTCTATTTGGCAGTGTAAACATGAACATTAAAAAGGGTGAAAATACAGGCACGTTGAGTTTTCCATCTAGAAAGCCCCTCTTCGACGTGGGCGCGTTGTCATAGCACGCATGAGCGAAACTGCGACACGCACGCGACCACGTGACACATCAACAGGCAGGGTTAGGCACAGGAGCGTCTGCACCTCTGTCACTGTCCACGGCGTGTTCTTGCACGCTAATCCTGCCGTGTTCAATAATCAATCACTGTTTTGACTGAACGCTGATGCTAGTATTTAAAGATGCCGGGTGTCAGGCTCGGACGTCGCGCTCAGCATTATTCGTCCAGTGGCGTCAATCTGGCCAATCATTGGTCAGCAGCCTGTTAATGTCGCACAAAGTATCAGTTCAGCTCTCTTGGAACCTCGACGGAGGTAACTAAAAAAGTACCAGGTACCAGGTTCCTCATTTTGCGAAACGCAAAAAAAAGGTGGGCCGAGTCGAGGCGAGTTGAGCTGGTACTGTCGTCGGAAAAGGGGCATAAGGCAACACCTTTGGAAGCAAATGGCAGCAACATCAGTGACTAAATTGTTTTGACGTTTCAAACACTAACCAAAACCCCGTCCCGACTTCAATTCTTAAGCATTGAACATTAAAGCAAGAAAAAGAGTTTCTAAACTTCCAACACAGCTACTCTACTGCGAGGCGCGCTCCGTCTGAACACATTACACCAGACCGCTCAGGCCCCAAATGCTAACGACTGTACCATTTTAACAAGCATACGGAGAAAAACACACACACGCATACACACGCATACACACACACTAAGTAAAGCAAGCATGAATAAGCCCTTTGAGTCTTAAAGCTTGTGACCGCCGCGTGGTTCTTTAATGGCACTCTCGCGACTTCTCCTCTTCGAGATGGGATGGCGCATCAGCGCACGGGGACGTCGGCGCATTACGGAGTCCCTGTTCTTAGAGGTGGAAGGGCCGGCAGGCTGAAACAGAGAAAGCTCTATAAAGTCTAAAGGCGTCCAGGAACAATGACTCATCTCCATGCTTGCTCCCACGCTTACCCCCCCCCCTCTCCCGACCCTACAACCCGAGGCATGTTTTGTAATCCTCCTACCCCCCCCCACCCCATCCCTTGCTCCCATCTCATCCATCCTCTCCCCAACGAACCAACTTCCTGATCTGCACTTGCGAAATTCTTAAGCCGACTTAAGCCGACTCGTTGATCAGCGGCGTTGTCCTCTGTGTGCTCGTGTGTCCGGGGGGTGGGGGGGGGGGAGCCTGACATATATCCAACTTAGCCAACAAAAGTCCTCAGATCATGGTGTCCCCGTGCGCTCAGCCATCCGAGCACACAGGCACACGTGTTTGGTGTGCAAACTGTCAAATAAATTTAGATAGATATGTGTTTTTAATGGCATAACAGGCTGTACCAAACGGGCTGTGCACACACACACACGGCTCACGATGCCACATAAGAAGCCATTTACGAGCTAAGCTGCACATACAATCATGAATCTCGCCTGACGTTTGTCATGCAGACGCGTAAGGCCAATTAAGAGAGAAAACAGCCACGTGTGGGAGCGCTGCATTTACATATAAGCGTGCTCAAAAACCTTGTCGTTTGAAAAAAACTGAAAAATTAAAATTTGGGAAAGACAGACACTAGACTAAAAGTAAACCCCGTAGAGGCAAGCTCTTGAGGACTCTCGTTTGCGGAAAGCACCGCGACTACCTCGGGCTTCCAGTCATGTCCCGGCCCCTCTTGTTTGTTTGTCTAGTTGACTCTCAGCTATGAGGTGGTCTTTGAAATCATAAGAGCACCCTTAAACACCATGCACCCTCCCACTGCATTCAATAACAGCCCACACATGGTATGTGCATTGCTTTTTGACCATGACTAAAAAGCCCACTTTGCGACAGGAATATGAATCTTGATGTGTGGCCATGGATGTAAAATAGAAGGGATGATATGTATATGTTTAAGCGTCTTAGAGTACCATATTAAGCGCTATCTAAATTTCATTTATTATTATTATTATTATGCTATCAACGGGTTTATGATGAATTTTGATAATAATGCTCCTAATAACAACAGCTGATTTGAATAACAATGCCTAATCCTTAGATGCACATCCATCTACTTTAATATGTTGACTAAAGGCATTATTTCACCAAGAGCTTATCTGGTTGTTTATCAAATATTATTTAATGCGAACATTCGCAAAGAGGTGACTTTGACTGCCTGATGCACACTCAATTTCTCAGTTTCATCAACTCACAGTTTAGATGGATGTCGACACATCCGTTGATATATCGGTTTAAAAGGGACTGAACTGACATTAATATTATGTTTTGATGTTAACACATTTCAGATGTATAGAAAACGTTTGATGATGAATTGGATGCCGAAATTATTGAAATTCATGGGAATCGCTTTTATTGAGAGATGGACAGACCGACACACACACACACACACACACACACACACACACACACACACACACACACACACACACACACACACACACACACACACACACACACACACACACACACACAAGTTTAGGCAAGGCCCGGCCACACATGCAGCTCCTTATCGTTTCCCTCAAAGATTCCATGAGGCAAGTCAGACAACACTGTAAACTGAAATCTCTTACAGTATCTTTCTAAATGAATATGTGAGCGTGCAACATTGCATTAACACGCTCTAATTGAGACATTTCATCAACAAGCTCAAAAGACAATCAGTTCATGCTCATGGAATGATGAGATGAATCTTTTCATGAGCCCCCCAATCTATTCGGGCTGATCAGAAACTAGTGCGGCGATAAATGACATTTGTATCCAAGCTTGGCCGATGGCCGCTGCTGTTCTTTTTACCATCATGAGTTGCTAGACAGAGGAAGAGTCTTCGAGCTCTCACCGTTAAGTCCCAAAAAAACATTGAAAGAAAAAAAAGAAAAGATGAAGAAAAATAATTGGAAGAAAACACAGATGCGCAAATGAATGTGTTGTGTGTTTGTTTGGAGAAGGAGGGGAACGTCCAAATAAAATTCCTTCAATCAACATCTTCGAAAAAATAAAACATGAGAAAACACTCCGAAAAGCATAAGCGGGTCTTTTGAAAGCAAAGCGATGCTCTACAATAACAAAACCCCAAAAATGTTTCATGATGAAATTGTCATTGTTACATTGAGTGTGGCAATCTCTCGAACAAACCAAGGCAGACAATGAAAATGGCAATTCCCTGCAATGGCTGTACGTTGAATAATACAAAAGTAAAACGTGTAGGGCGGCAAGAGATATCTTTCCTGCTGAGCGGTTCTATAAACGACAATTGTGATACTGGTGATCAGGTTTGAGTCACACACACACACACACACACACACACACACACACACACACACACACACACACACACACACACACACACACACACACACACACACACACACACACAAAACATGTCACCATAGTATCAAAATAACAGCCTCAACAGCAGCACCATCAGTAATATATAAAGTAATATAGAAATAATATATAAGTAATATATATAACTTTCTTAACCACAGTATTACAATAATATAACAACTGCAGGCTGATAAATGAACGGAAATAATTGTGCACATGAATCAAGTTTAAAAGGTGGTCATCAAAACAAACAAACACACACACACGCAAATATTGTACACGCATCCAAAAACTACCTCAAACTGCAGTATTGTTCTAATCAAAAAATATATTCCCTACACTTTTCAGAACCGTCACTGTTTGATAGTGCGCAATACAAATTGCGTGTGCATTCTCAGCAGCTGCAGGAGGCTTTACAAAGGGGCACGACGACTTTTCCTGGCAGCAAAATCGCATGAAGTTATCATAACAGACACCCTATGTGCCGCTTAAGAGTAATTGTCCCGTTGTTGACCATAGATATGTTTTAATGAGTTTCAATTTGTGCTGAGAAAGGATGCTCTGCCTCCAATGCAAAAAGACGAGCGCTTTGAAGGCTGTTCCATTTCAGGAAAGCGGGGGGGGGGGGGGGGGGGGGGGACTCTTAGATAAGGTAAAAACATGAAATTCATCCGAATTGAGTGATAGGGTACACATTGGGCTGGGCGATTAATCGAATTTTGGAGTTTTTCTATTTATTTCTCATTTATATATTTTTTGTAATGTAATAATGTAGTAATTAGCATGACATTTTTTTACCAGCCTTAATTTTGGAGGCCCTCGCAAGGTACTTGGGGCCCTACGCGCTCTGCGTACGGAAAGCAGCGACCCTGCACAGCTCTATTGAATAATCATTGTTAGGTGGCGTCGAAAGGGGCAGATTCACCTGCCCTAAACATGCCCTTATTCTGCAATCCACCCCAGGAGCAGTGAAGCTGATACCAATTTGTTCATATTGCTGAACGGGATTGCTCTTTGGTGTGAATCTGACACACACACACACACACACACACACACACACACACACACACACACACACACACACACACACACACACACACACACACACACACACACACACACACACACACACACACACACACACCACTTTAACTGCAATATCACTGGGACGAATCAAGTGCAGTACTCCATATATCCATCCCTTGGATCACTATTAGGTCAACCATAGATATGAGTAACAGGTGTGGGGTTTTCAAACCATGTAATTCATGTTATCCATTATCGTAGCAAAGTGTTGGGGAGAACGACACGTGAGGCAAAAAAAAAGTATAAAAGCAGTGCTGCTTGGATTTCAGAAAGACGCGTCAGAACCATGTGGAGCATCATGTGTTTCCCACTACAATGGCCTGGGCGTGAGGTATGACATGCACGGCAGCCTACATGAAGATTAATGACATGGTGGAGTGAAAGCGAGGTGACATATGGTCGGATGAGGCAAATTTTCAGTTAGTATTTCGGCGGAGCTATACGATTTGTAGATGTTTGTTTTAAGGGCTGACACGTCCCCCGGAACTTAATCAGTCACCCCGTCAATGAAGGATTTGAATGTATAAAAACATCCCCTCACCACCCCAGCTGTCGAGCCAGGAGCTTGGTAATGTGTGAGGAGGTTCGGTGGGGTTCTTGACGGTTACTACTGATAATGGTTTGATCCGAAACAGGATTGACAGAGGTTCAGCTCTGATGACAGGACAAACTGATTTTCCTCAGTAACCCAGGTTTTTCCGAGTGTGTAGGTAGGACGTACGTGTTTGTATGTGTCTGGAGTATCTGTAACTGAGTAATTGCCTGCATTTGTGTGTTATTTTATGGGTCCATGTGTTTGCAATCATTTGTGTGCGTCTGTGGTAGTGTGCATGTTTGTGTGCATTTGCATTTGTGTATGTTTGAGCATATGAGCCAGCGCTTGTGTGTGTGTGTGTGTGTGTGTGTGTGTGTGTGTGTGTGTGTGTGTGTGTGTGTGTGTGTGTGTGTGTGTGTGTGTGTGTGTGTGTGAGTGTGTGTTCAGGTGCCTAAGCAACTAGCTTTCTTAGATTGTTTATAGTAAATTAACAAACCTCAACACAAGATAGCAATCACCGCTATGACACTTAATCTGACAAGTCTCATTAGTTGTGTGTTGCTTATCTGAGGCAGGCAACACTCTCATCAAAATGAGCGTTAATTGAACAACTCCGACAAGTCACTCATCCATAGATTGCCTTTCTGTCAGATCCAGGTTATTTTTACCCATTACCAACGGTTTCACCTGCCAATTATCGAGGTGTGATTCTGTTTGTTTTTTCTGATCCTTTTGTACAGCCACTTCCTGCACCCAACAGGAAACCGCGACTCAACACCGAACACAGTGATGAGACAGCAAGGACACGCGTGTGTCGTGACAATTGCAACGGAGAATAGACCGCTGGGACTGTGGGGTTTCATTACTGTCTCTGATCGGTACTCGGTGGGTTAGACAGTCTCCCCCAGGAATTTTTGAATGTCAAGCACTCAATTTGTGCCTTTTCTGCATCAATTTATGATGGATATGTCTTGACTAATGTAAAGGAAAGCACAAAATGAAGGCACCAGATGACAATTCAAAATATAATTGATTATAATGCGGTAAGCCTCTCAGAAATTCTGTACTGCTTTCAAATATTTATTTCCCTCTAGATTAACTTTTCTCATTTAATATTATCCATGCTGAGTCAACACACATATAGGCATGAGTTACTCCTCTGTTCTGTTTAGTTTATTTTGTTTGGGGAATTTAGTGATATTTTTCTGGAGTAAAAATAGACCCAGTGCTGAAGAAAAAATACCAACTCCTGTCGGAGACTTTGTTGCATCTTTCAGTAACATTAAGTGTTTTAAATCCATTCATTCATTCCGTTGGGTGGATGTGGGGTTGTCTTCAATATGTACTCTCAAAAGCACGTAGGGTCATACAGGTCAATACCATTGACCATTATTAAGACCTTTATTTATATTTGACTTGTTACAGAAGGATATGCAAATATAGGCAATGTCGATAAAGATGAGTTTTGACATTGCGACCTTTATATATACAAGATGAACATTTTCTCTTTTCTTGTTTAAAAAGGTCAGGGAAACTTGAGTAAAGGGAGAAAGTAGTATCATACATTATTATAACTACTAATACTTTGCGTGTCAGAGAAGTATACTTCCAAGAAACACACAGAAACCTGCAAAACATTCATAGTACAACGTGTTAATCATTTACGTCATCTAAGTGAGTTAGTTAGTTCATTAGTTGTCCCCTTAGGGATATTCTTTTTCACAGTTTCCTTCCGTCATTTCTCAAAGGACAAGATTGATGGCAAAATACACAAGAACAGGGGATTTGGAGGAAAGCAGAATCTGCTCGTTGTATGTTTGTTACGTACTTGTTTGGCTGAAGAATTCTAAAGAGGTTATTAGGATTACATCTGTCATCAGATACCCAACCAAACTGAAATCGCCGTCGTAGGGAAAACCAATTAATCAAATTTAATTTAATTTGATGAAGTATCACCTCAAAATACGTCAATGTTCTGTTGCTGACGCAGGTGAAAAACTAGTACTCGACTCAGCTCACGTATCCACAAGGGCAGTTCAAAATCAAATTGAGTCAGACTACCATCTATGCCTTTCAAATAGTCGTGGTAATTTGCTTCATGAACGACCGACATGACAACTGCATTTCATTTGCATCAAAAATAAATGTATTTTAGTTGACAAGCCTCTGGCAACTGTCACATAACGTTTTTCACAATTGCTTTATGAATAACGTATTGATTATATGAGTGTACTCAGTCATTTAAGCAGACACTTCCATCCAAAGTGAATTCAGATACAGGCCATTAAGGAGCAGCTTTAGCGGTTATGTATTTGCTCAAGGACACCTTCAGCTTGAGCCGGCCCCATGGCCATTATAGGCTTGGCCACTAGTTCCAGACCCATGCTGGGTATTGGAGCTGACCTGTGAAGGCAGTGGCTGGGTGTTGGAGCTTGCCTGTCCAGGGGCTGGGCTGGGCGTTGGAGCCAGCCAGTGAAGGCAGTGGCTGGGCGTTGGAGCCGGCCTGGGTAGGGGCTAGACTTGGCATTGGAGCCGGCCTACGTAGAAGCTAGGCTGGGTGTTAGAGATGGCCTTTGTAGGGGCTAGGTTAGGCGTTAGAGATGGCCGGTGGAGGGGCTGGGCTTAACCTCCACTGTGGCCGCTGATTGCCAGGTAGAATGAATCGACTCACTAGTCGGTAGTGGAACACCCTAACTGCTAAGACTACCCTGCCAATTATAGAGACAATAAGAGACGGATATGACTCTTGGGCCCGTGATACACCACTGCGACTATAGATCTTGCAACATTACATGGGCTATACAGCTACTTTACGACCTACACCATTTATATACTGCAATGTGCACATCACAGCAGAGGGAACACGTGGGCCACCGAGCCCTGGAGAGTCGTACCAGCGGTATGATTAATGTATGTTTTCCTAACGTTATCCTACACAGCGGTGGAAGTGGATCCCAGCAGAGTGACTGCTGTGATGATGAACGCACGGAATCTAATCACACAGAATGCACAGCCAAACACTCCCCGCACACAAAGTGATGTTGCTGTTCTTTTTTTCCCCCCCTTTTTTCCTTTGAAAGCCGAGTGCGTCAGCAGCCTCCCTACGAGGGATCTGCGAGTCGAGTGTATCAGCGTGAGCCAGGTCCCCGCCAGGCTGAGGTGGCATCAAGAACTCGCAGTTAGGGATCCTCAAGTATGGGGGGGAGAGAAGGGGCACTCTGCTGCTGCACCTCAGCCAGGGATGGTGATGATGATGATGCTGATGATGATGCTGCTGAGGAATTTCAAGTGTTCCATAATGGGTGTGCCGCCCGCGTTCTCTTGGGTGATGCAAGGCCTAGCGTTGTTTTGTTCGACGCTTTTCTTCCAGCACTCTTTGAGAAACTCTCTGCCTCCTCTTTGGATGGATGTGAAGACACGGACCTCGCGGAACGTTGTTTTTCAATTGTATGGTTTTTCAGAACGCGCTTGTTTTCCCTTTCACGTACTCATTGCCTGGTTAGTGTGTCAGACTGAAGTTGTACTCAACGCATAAAAAGCTAAGAATGACCAGTTCTGGAAACCTTTTCCCTCCCTCCACCAAATCAAGCAAGGGGGGGGGGGCGAGGGTTAGATTGCTCCTTGACAGAACCTTGGAGATCGCGGCAGGAACCAGATGCCAGCCTACCAGATGGCAGAGAGTGCGTGTGTGTGTGTGTGTGTGTGTGTGTGTGTGTGTGTGTGTGTGTGTGTGTGTGTGTGTGTGTGTGTGTGTGTGTGTGTGTGTGTGCGCGTGTGAGAGAGACTGTTCCCAGAACAGTGTTCTGGGAACATTACAAAGGAATGGATTTTTGTGTCAATTGGCTCCAGCTGAATGTTTATTGTGAAACAGTCATTCGACTGGCCATTAACAAAAGGTTGGCTCCCCAGTTATTTCATTCATTATTATCGTTTCAATAGCAATACTGCCCTAGCATGCAGAGTATCACATTCACAAGAAATGACCACAAACAGTGGTAGGCTGTGGCTGTACGACATTTACACCAGTGGTCGCCAATCTTTGACTTAACACTTAATTGTCATCAAGACCTTTTGCAGACCACCTCATACCATGTGCAAATAATAAGAACTATATATATGCACAGATAGTGGCTGAGCATTTTAATAATAAAATCCCATGTACCAACTGCAGCAGAAAACAAGAGCCACCAATGTCGTTCCGTTAATGGAGCGCGTACCACAGATTGAGAACCCCTGCTCTATATGACGCTGTGATAACATACCAGTACGCCACATCTCACCTCTGCTTGTGAATTCCTTTCACCGTGTATTCCCACATGACGGCCAGGGATCTATTATTTACAAAGTGCTACACCTGTCATTTCTCGGGGACAGCTGAGTGTCCTGAGAAATGTATTACGGCCCTTAAAGTGTTTTACGATGTGCGGCATGGCGGATGTCTGAACAAGGGGCCGATGTCTGACATGCAACTTAGGTCACGGCGTCGTCGTCCCCCCCCGTCCCCCGTCCCCCGTCCCCTCGTCCATTCCATTCTCACTCCGACATCTTGTCGGTAACACATGGTAGGTAACCTCGGCCAATAGGATGCTGGGACAAAGAAGGGCTCTAATTCCACAATTCCGGACTCAGATATAACTTTACTGCTGCACGGGCAGAGATATGGCGTCTTTTGCCTGAGCATCAGCTCAGCTCAGGTAAACAGAGGTGTTTTTATGTGTCTTTTGGTCGGCCTAAGTGACAGTGTTTGCTGCAGTGTATCCGTGTTGACTCGTTGCAGATGGCCCCAGCCGAGTCTACATCTCAGCCCGTTGTGATTTACTTGGTCTGAAAAAATAAACGGCAGGCTTTCACTTCCCGTCGGCGACGGCGCCAGGGTGTGGCTGGAGAACAGACACAATGCCAAAACAGAGTGTCGGGAGACAGACAGCAGGACACAAACATCTCATCTTGCGGACTGTGTGAGCATGTGCATGCGTTAGTGAGATTGTCGTTGTGTGTGTGTGTGTGAGGGAGAGAGTGCGTTTGTCTGAGTGCATGTGTGTGTTTATTTGTATGTGCGTGCATTCATGTGGGTGTGTCTGTTTTTGTGTGTGTGAGTGTGTGTGAGTGTGAATGCACGTGTGAGTGTGTGTGTTTACCCCTGTGTATTTGTCTGTGTGTTTGTGTGTGTGTGTTTGCGCAATGTGTATTTGTCTGTGTGCGTGTGTGTGTGTGTGTCTGCGTCTGTATGTGTGAGAGCATGAGCTTGTAGGCGTGTGTGTGTGTTTGTGTGTGTGTGTGTGTGTGTGTGTGTGTGTGTGTGTGTCTGTGTGTGTGTGTGTCTGTGTGTGTGTGTGTCTGTGTGTGTGTGTGTCTGTGTGTGTGTGTGTGTGTGTGTGTGTGTGTGTGTGTGTGTGTGTGTGTGTGTGTGTGTGAGAGAGAGAGTAGAGCAGCTGGGATGCCCAGATGCCTCAGAGCTGCAGTGTGCTGCTGGCTTGTAGGATTGAACTCCAGCCTGGGCGGAGCCGCCCGTGGCGACATACGCTAAAATGTTGCTCATGAATCTCCTTGCTCTCTCTGGCCCCCGCTTGTTTTATGTACCTCTCAAGTTAGTGTGGTTGAAATGATGAGCAGAACGCAAGTATGAACCGCGGCCGGGCAGAGCGTGGGCTGGATTTTAAATGTCTTCGTAAACATTCACGTGCTTTGCATTTTTGAGTGTGTGCAGAGTGAATAATTGTGTGTGAGAGACACTTGCTATAATGTTCCTGTAAGGCTTCGGCAAGGACCGACCAGGCTATGCGACAGGCCGGCAGACAGCAGATTGAACCGTGCACCCCTCAACAGTCTATAGCAGTAGCTCAGTAGCTCAGGAGGTAGAGCGGGTTGGCTGGTAACCTGAAGGTTGCCGGTTCAATCCCCGGCTCCTCCTAGCTGAGTGTCGAGGTGTCCTTGAGCAAGGCACCTAACCCTGACAGACTGTTAGCTCCATGCAACCATGCAAGGCTGTCGCCTTGCATGGTTGACTCCGCTGTCGGTGTGTGCGTGAATGGTGAATGTGAGTTAACATTGTAAAGCGCTTTGGGTGGCCGATGGTCAGAAAAGCGCTACATAAATGCAGTCCATTTATGTTCGACATGTTCCCTCCAAATGAGTTTACCAGGGATAATCACAACAGCAGAAGCTACCAAACAGGCAAAAGTAAGCAGGAGCATTACGCTTATTAGGTATTATTTATATATGTTATTAACATACAAAGAATACAAGGGTGAGGTGTTGATTGTCTTTCGGTAAGACGGCTGTAAGGACCTCCATGGATTTTAACAATGTAATCTAGGTGACTAATTGGCAGTTTGTATAGTGACACGAGTCACCACAGGCATATATTTAACAATAGAATGAAGCCTGAAAATAGGTTTAATAGTTAATTAAATTTTGTTCAAAGTATATTAGGGCCTTTACCAAAGGCTGGAATGTAAAAACAAATATTTGAGAATAAAACTGTGGATCAATTTCTGAATTGTGAAATTTGATAATATGCTTCATCTTGCTCATGCACATGGCAGAGTGTACAGGCCTTATTATAAGATTTAAACAAATCCTTCTTTTATTGGAAAAAGATGAGATGTAAAAGCAAACTTGGCCAACCCACAGCAGTCTCTGAACCACACTCTCACAACATAGGGGTAGCGGTTCTGGGCCAAGTGGGAAAAAAACACAACTCTCTCTTTTGGCATTTGCTTTGATGCAAAGTATGTATCACAGCACAAGTGGGCTCTTAAAAGGGCTCCATGTTTATTGTCTGGATTCTAAATTCCTATTCTAAAGTGGGGGATTTTGGCCACAGGTTAGAAAGAAAATTATAAATGTAAGTTTCTGTTCTTTTCAAGTGGTGTCAATGGAAAGTAGGCCACGTTTGCCTCTTCCGCCATTCACCGGTAGTGTTCCCGTATGGAAATACAGCTCCAGCATGGAGAGATGTGAACTAGAACTTCAGGGAAATGTGATTCAAGACGCAAAGATGAGAGAGGAGAGGCAAGGCCTGCGAAAAAGGGATACAAAAAGCAAATAGAACGAAAGAAAAAAATTATATATATATATATATTTCCATTACGTAACTTCTCTGTGAAGAGGAAAACGAGAGGAAGAGCGTGAGAGAGGAGAGTCAGAGTGAGGGGAGAGGGCTGTGGAAAACGCGATCCTAGCCTGACAAGAAATCTCTTATCGCATGGATGGCACGTTATTTTTCCCATTTATTTTCATAAGAGTATACATAAGACTGCAACATTTCATCTCTCAACATTATTTTACTTTTTATGAAGTTCTTGGAGCTGCAACTAAAACCCTTCTGAGACACTAAAGCATATTTTTTGTCGAAATAAAAGGGAATGTGTGTGTGTGTGTGTGTGTGTGTGTGTGTGTGTGTGTGTGTGTGTGTGTGTGTGTGTGTGTGTGTGTGTGTGTGTGTGTGTGTGTGTGTGTGTGTGTGTGTGTGTGTGCAACATGCAATGGCTCTCACCCTCTCCACAATGCTCTGGTCAAACAGAGGAGCTCCTTCAGTGAGAGACTCATTGCTCCTAAATGCACCACTGAGCGCCACAGGAAGTCATTCCTGCCTGTGGCCATTAAACTCTATAACTCCTCCCTCTGATAATCAGACAAATTACTATTTAAAATAAACAAACTATAATTTATTCTTTCACTCTTAATTTTCATTGCTATTTGCAATGTAAACATTGATTTGTAAATTTAACCCACTAAGAGATGTCCACTTCTTACTTTTATTTTATTTTTATTTTATTGTATTTTATTTATTTATTTATTATTTATTTATTTATAATCTTATCTTATCTTCTATGCTTGTAGGGTTAGCTTGTAGGGTATTTATATTTATATTGTATGGAGCACCTGGAACAACAACGGAACAACAATTTCCCCCCGGGGATCAATAAAGTATTTCTGATTCTGATTCTGATTCTGATCTGTGGGGGAGAAATGCTTCCAATGGGAAAGGTAGCCAAGAAAGAAGTTGATATCATGAGATATGTGCAAGTAAGTGGGAAGTTTAATTCAAATGAAAGAATCCCCCATCAAAAAAACGATGCCATTGTTATTTCACATTAGGCCTACTGAAGACAAGTGATTTAATTAAACCACGCTCAATGACCCTTAAATCTCCCAGACTGCCACACGCACGCTCATTCCGCGCACGTGTTTAATGCAATAAAAGGCCAATGTTAAGGATTAGGACATTTATAGTTATAGTGTTTTTTTTGGGCCCGATGATGGAGAGTCTTGGAGGGTTTAATGTAGTTATCGTTCCTCCAGTCTGTCCAGCCTTCGTGGCAGACCTCAGAAGGAGCAGAACCCACTCAAGCCACAGGGAGGGAATAGCAAGGCAGAAACGTCAGAGAAGCAGGCCAGCGTCTGTGTATCAATGCATTGTCGATGAAATCGACTGCTTTCAACTTTCTTTCTTTGTGTGTGTCTGCAAGCTTGTTTGTGTGGGTTTGTGTGTGTATGCACATGTCTATGTGTGTGTGTGTGTGCGTACACAGGAGGGCGTTTTAAATTCAGTTAGAGAAACAGATACATAGGAAGTCACTGACAGTGTCTCTGCGGCAGCGATGGCCGATAGCTACGGAGACGTGCATTTGCATATGAAACAGCAGAACTGCAATATAGGCTTTTGGGAAGCCATTTCACAGGCGCCTGGAGTATAGACGGGAAAAAAACAGACGAGAGAGGGAAAGAAAGAGAATAAGTGAGAGAGAAGAGAGGAGAAGGAAAGAATTAGAGAGATATTCCGTGCAAAGGAAAAATGCTTTCCCGCACGAATCGCGCCTAACCATTGTGCCTGGCTAATCACCCACAATGCACTCTTTTGTTTGCCTGACGGGGCTGATAATGTTTTTTCTTTTTGCTTTATTTCCTCTAATCTTACTCTGTTGGGATTTGCTCTGTTTATCTTCATTCACATCACTGCAACTCGCTCACTCCTTCAACTGCTAGCTAATTAAACTGGCCATTCCCTTCATTAGAATTCTCGAATACAAGTAAAACTAGATGATATATATATTTAGAAGATTCATATGGGATCTTGGATTAAATCACGTACAGCTAAATGTGGGGATGTTTAAATACCCATAGATCTAGAACGGCCTACATACGTATATGTATGCCATTCTAGACCACTTCAGGGCAGGTAGCTCTTTGTGGTCTAAAGCAAGAAACGAACTTGCTCCTTTCATTTTGAGACAAAAAAAATCGATATCTGGATATTGAATTTTTTACTTTTTAAGTGGCCCTTTAGAAATCAAGAGTTTTACGCTTTTATTTTTACGTGTATTTTGGCTCACCGAGATGTTTCTTGTGGTTATGTCAAGATGTTATGAGGACAGTAATGGCAAAAGGGCGAGCTTACATTTCAAAGTGTCAACAGGCTTCGCTTTCATCAACTGTAGTCCAATCCTAGAATGTAACGCGATGGAAAGTGGAGTGGAATAAGTGTGTTTTACGTAGGGGGGGGGGATCAGATGTAAGAGAATATTTCGATAAACAAAACACTCAAATTATTGTGCTCAAAACCTGAAAGCCAGGAGAAAAAAATGGCGGATTTAATACTGAGAAATAATGGATTGAGTGCAGTATTTCCTTGTTGAAATACGTCAAGACGGTAAGAAGCCCACTTTAACATTATTGACTCATCACTCGATATTTCTTTTGGACATTATTCAGTATAACAGAAATAGAAGCGATGCTTTTACTGTGGAGAAATTGACGATCATTCAACAAAACTCAATGTCTGGTCTCTTCATACATATGCGGGCCTTCATGTCTACCTTGTTGCTCTCTGTAAACTCTCACCTATGATTGAACTGGTACTCTTGATGAACTTTGAAAAGGCTTTAGAAGGCTTATTGTTTGGCACACAATAAGGGAAAGATGAGCAAAATGAAGTGTCTCTCTGTGACTATGGACTAACCAAAGGGTTTGGAGGGTCTAATCATTTGGAAAAGGAAATTGTATCAGTTGTTTGTTGTGTGTTTATTTGCGACAGACTCTTTCGGGTTCGACTTACCTTTGGGTAAGTACCATTGGGTATGGTCAGACCATGGAGTGAGATTTTTCACTATTATATTAGCTACATAGAACAGCAAAACCTGTACAGAAGCAGCTTGCAAATATGCTCTGACACACACACACACAGGTACACAGATAGGATGTCTTTGAACGTAGACTATTTTAGTGGCCTTGTCATTTATTGAAACTGGGGGAGAGAGAGAGAGAGAGAGAGAGAGAGAGAGAGAGAGACAAAAGACAGGAGAGGAGAGACCAGCATAGCGCCTCTGCACTCGCCGACAGACTCACTCCACTACTGTCTGCGTGTGCGAGGGGTTCAGTACAACGTTCTTCACGGACACTCAAGCAAGGAGATGCTCAACTCAGGAAGTGGCAGTGTGGACGCCGCAGAAGACACGCTTCAAAAATATTTAGAAGAAACAACTTGATTGCTTCTCCCCTCTCCTGTAGGAGATACATTTATATTCTGATTCTGGCTGCAGCGCACCCCAGCAAAAAAGTGAAAACCGGTATCCCAGAAGAGTTGTTCCACGGTCAAAGTTGTGTTGGCCAGCACAACAGTTTTTTAGGGGGATTTTGCCCCAACAGAAACTGTGTATCATTTTAAGTCCCCAAGAAACAACGCTGGTCGCATGGGATTGCGTCTGGATTCTGTCTC